>NC_143014.1:290827133-290998755 GCF_055824585.1 Amblyomma mixtum
CCAAAGTGTACCAATCAGCTGTGTTCATGATGGTGCAGAATCTGTGTGGTGCAAAATAATTTTGTCAAATGCGGAGAGCCTTGCCGTCGGATCATTCTACAGGCCACCTAGTTCAAACAACCCGGAAATATTTCACAGTGTATCAAGATCACTGTCAAGCTTATCATCAGATATGATTATTCTGGGAGGCGATTTTAACATGGCTGATGTCGTATGGAACAACCGGCTTCCTGTCGAACAAAGTAGATCAGCGCTACACTCAGCCTTTTATGAGATGATCCGGGACTATGGGCTCTTTCAATTTGTGGATTTTTCCGACTCGCTTATGCACAACTGGTGCAAATGTCTTAGATTTGCTTTTTAGCAACCAAAATGGTACAGTTGAGTCTGTTACAGTGGCACCGGGAATAAGCGACCATGAAGCTATTGCCGCCACTGTTTTTTGCAAGAAACCCGAATTTCAAAAAGGGCGTTCAAGAAAAATATTTCTGTACGAGAGAGGGAACTACGATGCTGTAAAGAATGATTTAGTAAATTACTTCCCTTTGTTTCTCAGTTATAGCGAAACGTACGTGGATGGTTTGTGGATCGCATTTAAGGACAAGCTTCTCTATTTGATTACAGCGTACGTTCCTTCTAAGACTGTATCAGGGAAACTACGCGCTGACAAACCTTGGATTTCAAGAGAATTACGTAGATCCATTAGAAGAAAGGCCACACTGTATAAGAAATATCGTAAAACTAAGAGCCCCTCCTTATTCACAAAACTGAAGTTATTGACGTGTTCGCTTAAGACAGAACTGAAAAGTGCTAAGCGTCTTTACCTATCGCCTTTATCGGAAAAGATAAGAGTTAATCCAAAACAAGTGTGGAAGCATATTAAAAATACTAAAAAAGATAACATTGGAATTCCGTCTTTGGTGCACAATAACAGCGTTGTAGCAGACGACTTGAGTAAAGCTGAAATTTTTAACGCGTATTTTCACTCAGTATTTGTCAGTGATCAAGCAGATCTCAATCTAGTCACGCAAAATTTCCCACACTTGCCGGAAATGGAAGATGTAATGATAAATGAGACGGGTGTGATGGCGCTGCTGTCTAATCTAAATTCCCATTCTGCTCACGGCCCATGCGATATATCAAATCATATTTTGAAGCTATGTGCAATAGAAATAGCTCCATTTTTGGTCACAATATTCAATAAGTCCCTGGATTATAAAAAATTTCCAAATGACTGGAAACTTGCGAATGTAACGCCAATACATAAAGATGGTGATCGTTCAAATATTTGAAATTACAGACCGGTGTCCCTCACCTCTGTTTCTTGTGAAACACTGGAGCATATAATATATTCTGGTCTTATGAAGCACCTTAATGGTAGTGATTTCTTCACTGCCGCTCAACATGCTTTCCGTTCGGGCCTATCGTGTACAACTCAGCTCACTGAGTTCATCCATGATGTCGCGGAAGGTATAGATAGGGGTATTCAAATAGACGCAGTTTTTCTTGATTTCCGCAAGGCTTTTGACGTGGTTTCGCATTCTCTGCTCTTAACAAAGTTATCATATTTAGGTATACCTTCTAGACTTCTTGGATGGATTCAAGATTATTTGTATGCACGGCAACAACGGGTACTTATAAACGGTGTCACTTCGCAGTCTGTTCAGGTTTTATCGGGTGTGCCGCAAGGCTCGGTACTTGGGCCTTTGTTGTTTCTTGTTTTTGTAAATGATTTGCCGAGTGATCTGTGCTCCTGTGTTAGGCTGTACGCCGATGACTGTGTTGGTTACCGTTCTGTCACGTGCGCAAATGATACCATTCTGTTGCAGTCTGACCTTGACAAGGTATGTGCGTGGTGTGACAAATGGAAGATGACACTCAACACCAGTAAATGTTACCTCATGCAGTTCACAAACAAAAAAAAAGAAGATATGGGGCAACTATAATCTAAATCAATCTGTTGTACAGACAAACGACCGAGTAAATATCTCGGTATCACATTTACAGTGAAGTTGGATTGGACCGCACACGTCGACGCGATAACTGCCAAAGCTTCCCACGTTCTCAACCTTTTTAAAAGAAACTTAAACATACAATTCCACGCCTAAAAGAAACAATGTACGTAACGGATGTCAGGCCAATTCTCGAATTTGGATGCGTATGTTGGGACCCGTTCACAAATATTTTAAAAGACAAGCTAGAACGAGTTCAGAAGCGGGCAGCAAGGTTCGTAACTGGGAATTATAATTTTAAAGTTAGAAGTTCTGAACTTCGGGAAGCTCTTGGATGGAAGTTATTATCCCACCGAAGAAATGTTTTTAGAATAAAGTTTTTGTCCGACATGCGCAATAATAAAACAGGAGTTAATAAAAGCCTCTATTTAAGGCAACCTCACTACTTTTCGAGTAGAAGGGACAATACCATGAAAATTAGAGGGTATAACTGCCGGATTAATACATTTAAATATTCATTTTTTCCCAACACAATAAGTGACTGGAACCAGCTGCCTAATGAAGTGTTTGAGAGCGAGAATTTCCAGGCCGCAATTGACCATGCAACAATCTGATTATGCTGTTGTTAGTGTTGGTTCTGCGTGTCGGGTGCAATCAGAATGCTTTTATCTTTTTGTAAGTTCTTAACATTTTTCTGTAACTTTTCTTTGTTTTGTTCTCTTGTGCTGTATTGAATTTTACTGTTAATGTACTTACCCCCCTACAATAATGCCTCTCAAGGCGCTGTAGGCACCTTGAATAAATAAATAAATAAACGTGGGTGGCGCTGATGAACACTCCCGAGGTTAGGTCATTTGTAAACATAAATACCCCCGAAAGCAGAAGATGTGACAACCGTCGCCGTAGTCTGCAGTATTTTTTTCGTTCTTCAAGGTTGAATAATTAGTTAAGCTTAATTAACTAACTTTTTAATTATTGACTTGAGGAACAAAGTGTCCATGGAAAAGTTGTAGATCGCTTTGAGAAAATGTTTAGTGAGACATTTGCAGCAAAGTAATATTTACGTAACGTACTTTTCTTACCGGCCTTTAACCATAACCCGCACAATAAGAAAAAGCTTCCACATGACAACTGTGCCACTTCAACGTCCCAAGACGCGCCTTAAAGAATAAAATCCATTTTTTCTCAAGTCCTCTCCTCGATGAGACTTTGGGTGCATATTGTAGAGAAGTTAGAGAGCAGCTGGTCACGTGACAACTTTCTTTTAAGGCCAATAAATGAAGCTGCGTAAATCGTAACTTGACGGAAACAGCACTACTAGCGGTTTTTCGAGGTGATCTAAAACTTTTGCATTGACACTTTCTTCCTGAAGTTAATAATTAAAAAGTTAGCTAATTAAACTTAATTAAGTAATTAACTTTGAAGAGGGAAAAATTATTCAAGACTAGGCCACGCGACTATGAACAACCCTGAGTTGGTTTCACTGGACTAGGACACTTCGCCTTTTTTAAAAGTTTGGTTACATTTAGCTGGGACACCCGGTATATATATATATATATATATATATATATATATATATATATATATATATATATATATATATATATATATATATATATATATATATATATATATATATATAGCAGGTGTTTCTGGTAAACACGGCACTAATTTTTAGAAATTGGGTTTTTGAGGTTAAGCGAAGTTTTTTTGCGGTAGCGTAATACCATTGTTGCCGTACGTTAGCAATATGCAAATCATCTTAACTAGTAAATTAATTAACCGAATCAAGTCCAATACTTAACTTTTTAGCTATTTCGGTTAGTAGCCTGATTGCAATTACAGATTTGTAGCCGGCTGAAGGTTATAGCGCTATCATTATCTTAGAATTTTGAAAACTCGATTGCCCTCGCCGCTGTGTCTCAACCAATTTGGGCCATTTCTCGCGGTGTTCGAAAACCACGCGCCTGCGGGGAGCGTAGAGCGACGTCTATCAAATCGCGACACTCTGTGGCGTGATTCGTCACGACGGCATCTCGCGATTTGTTGGACTTCGCACTGCTCCCCGCGCGCAGGTCCGCGGTTTTCACACGGCGCGAGAAATGGCAGAAATTTGTTAGACCTCAGCGATGAGGCTAACCGCGTTTTTGAGTTCATAAAAATTTATATGGCTATTATTCACGGCCAGCTACAAATCTTAAATGCAGTTAGGCGCCTATCGGTAATAGTTAGATGTCAAATATTAGAATTTGGTTTGTCAGTTTACTAGTCAACATGATTCGCCTCTTTCCTGACGTTCACTAACAGTAGCATTACTATGCAATAAAAAGCTTCCCTTTACCTCAGAAACCCTATTTTAAAAATTAGAGGCGGGCTTCCTCCGAACCCCTCTCATATATTTCGCCATGCGGATTGTGCTTGTAGTTACACTCGAGAATATAGTTACTAAGCCGGGTGTTTGCCACCTGTAACAGCGGGCAGGATGTGATGACGTCACAAGTATAACGGGCCTAAATTTATGGTGGGCCACCTGCCTTTGCGCTCAAAACGTCACCGTCGGCGGCGACGACGACAACGTCGACGATGCGGACGACGCCGCGTTATCTGCAGAATGGAAGCCGTGGCTGATGTGCATAAATAGAAAGATTGTAATAAATATTTCGTCATGTATCTTCATCCAAGTCATGCAGACACACAACACGCCGAATACACTTGAAATACCATATTAATCACACAGCAATTGTATGAATAACAAAGCATAACCGCGATAAACAATGCAAAACAAAGATAAACAGTGCTAAACAATGGCCACTGGGTCCTAGCGCATCTAATTCGCATTTGGCCTAACTACGCAAATAGACCGTCCTTTTTTTCTTGCATTTCTCAGCCTAATGTTTATTTTGTCTCAGGTGCGTGTAGTACTCATTTCTTGTTACTTTTACACCGAGATCTGCTGATATTAAAGCGCACTTTCCAGGGTGCCTTTGGCAACCACGCCACCAGTCGCTGCACGTGTCCCGCTCTACAGCCATCGTCTTCGGGCGGGCTGGTGGACACTCGTGATCACGTGTCCACTCGTGATCACTCGCCCGGAGCGTCGCGCTTCGTGCAACCTTGGTCGTGGTTGGGTGCACGCGCGGTCGTAAGAAGGCGCCCAATTATTTGATACGCCTCTCGTAGGCTGCACGTGGCGGAATGCGAGAGCGTTTATTAAACAGCGGGTTGGTCGCAGGCAACTCGTTCCCGGGACGCTGCCTCAAACGTTCCGCTCAAGAACATCAGCAAGTTTGGGCCGACACATTTAATTAAGCAAAAAAATTTTGCTTTCAGCAGAGTTCTTCTTCCTGTGCCCCATTGTTACATGTCTGACCTCAACTACTTCTGCGAGTTGTTGATGATAGCAAGCCCAATAAACAGCTAAGTAAATAATAAAATAAAAACTGGTATGGCGCAAGGAACGGGGACACAGAAGGCACACAAAACACAGGACTGACGCCATAATAATAAGTTCTTAGTGCCGCGCCCTTTCCGCGCTCAACTCCGGCAGCAGCCAGCGCCGATATTTAGCAGCTGCTGAAGTCTAAGCTGCCTTTTCGGTAGTGCGCACCCTGACTCCCAAGCAGGCGCGATCAGCTGAGCAGGGGTACACCCATGTCCTTCGACCCATCCGCCTGCTGCTTGGAGAGCACGCTGTCGGGACCCACCATCACATGGGGACTCTCCAGCGGCTTATCCAGCCGACTAAGCATTCCACGCAGTGCAGCCAGGCTGTCTGCTCGCACCCTGCCCGACTGGCAGATCCGTCCGAAGACAGCATGCTTCCATGGCCAGAATGACGGTTTGCAAAAAACTGCATTCGCGAATGGCGCCATTTAGCAATCGTTCTTGTGGGTACAAGAGAGAATCGCGGTGTCTTAAGCGGTGTTTCTGGTCTGTTGTCGACTTAGCAAACTTAGCGTTACTCAGGGACTGCTACGTCACTTTTATTTTTTTTCCTTTCAGTACCCTTTCAAAGTGGTCTAGGCAACTATACCTATGGCAGCTATAGGCAACTATACATATATAACTATGGTATCAACCACTTACTAGGTAAGGAACAAATCAGAACTACCAGAAAGGTTTCTACTAACAGCATGACTGGTCCCCGTTGAAAATCTGACTTTATGCCGCGGCTATTGTTGGGCAAGGGCATCGCAAAGACAAAAAAAGTCGAGAGTATTAACCTGAAAAATGAATTTAGAGGCTAAGTAGATATCATTGTGAGCATATCGACGAAATAACTGTCATATGTCAGTATAGAGTACCAAGCAGTCGCAACTGTTTCTGTCTCTGCTACACCGCAAGGTAAGTATAACGCAAATGCCTAATAGCGTCTTCTCCTTGTAACTTCTAGACTTCAGTGTTTAGGTTTGTTTGGTTTATGGTATTTAACGTCCCGAAGCGACTCAGGCAATGAGGGACGCCGTAGTGAGGGGTTCCGCAGATTTCGACCACCTGTGGTTCTTTCACGTACACTGACATCGCACAGTACACGGGCCTCTAGAATTTCGCCCCCATCGAAATTCGACCGCCGCGGCCGGGATCGAACCCGCGTCTTTCGGGTCAGCAGCCGAGCACCATAACCACTGAGCCATCGCGGCGGTTACATCAAAGTTTCAGTGCAGATAATTTTTACCGCAGTCTGACGAATGCCAAAATACTATGTCTCAAAAGTTCTTAGGTCAAAGCTGCCTACAGTTAAGAGAGTGGATGAGGATCCATGCGTCCGCGCATTAAGCGTTGCAAGTGGTTCGATTTTGCTGCATGATAAGTAATGCAGGAATTGTCCTATAGTCCAAGAGCGAGCACGAAAAAAATCACGCAGTGGCTCAGAAAACAGTCGAGCACCGCCAGTCTCCTGGAATATGGTCTTTCGCCTGTGAACTTACCCAAATAAACTACCCCTCAGAGATTCAGTGTGCTGTCCAGATGTAGAATTATCAACTCATAGGAATTTACGTCTTACCACCCAGCTAACATAGCAAGATCGAAGTTAAAAATGTAGACTGAGGGAAATGTAGAAGTTGATTAGTCATAATGTCTGATCGAAGAATGTAGAGTGAACACAACAGGTATAGGAGAGACGTGGAAACGACGGCTCTGCTCTCTTTATGAGGAGAGCTGGCCTTGTTCTCGCTTTTTCTAGAGATTGTTTTAACACTGCATTTTAGTTCGAATATTATGTCTAGCCGACTGGCCTCTCAGTATTTTGTTAACGTTAATTGCTTTCATATTGGGCTCTTTTTGCGTTCTGGTTCCTTTCGTCAACAATGCAGACATGGTGGAATGCGCAGCCTACCTAAAAACACAACTTTCTGCCCCCCCCCCCCCCCCCCCCCCCCCACAATTTCGATAGTATTTTGGGACAGGCATGTAGAAACAACAGAATTTTCGCAGCTATTGCATTTTGTCGTTTGTAGCTCGAGAAGTAAAGAAAAATACTACAGAATCACAGAGAAATGCTGCAATACTACGAATAGTCTGTCTTCACGTCAGGACGACACAATAATTTGTCGTATTTTGGCGACAACTCTCTCATGCTTTTCGACTGAGCGCTGCCGTCATGAAACGGAAGAAGTGGCGCCCGTCCTGTCCTCGTTTTTTCTACGCGTTGTTTCAAGCCTACATTCTTAGATACCATGAAACCAGAAGCAAGGTTGACGTTTCAAAACTGCTCAGCATCAGTTAACCATATTCAAAGGGCCTACACATCTCAGCGTTTTGGCCATCGTAATAAGGGCTTGATGTCAACAGTCGGTGTGAGAGCAGAAAGCATCATTAACAATGTGAAGTCCATCTTGTCTGTTGTTTGAAAATCATTGCCCGAATGCTCGTTACTGAAAGGGGACGCGTTCGTTCTCCAAAAAATCTCCAGACTAGTTTCTGTCCCTATTGATATGCTGTCGCTCACTAAATGCCCGTTCTTTAACTAATTGAGTAGACAAGGTTGAACGACAAAGTTAAGTGAAACAACACACCTACACTCTATATGAGCAGCTAGCCCAATGGATTGCCGTTCAGTATGCATGACGACGCGGTAGCCAGCGCGAAACAGACACGAACACAGAAAGATGCGACTGGAGACACGCTACACTTGCAACTCAAGCTCTGTTACGGAAAGTGAATATCTAACACTCATTTTTCCCTTTCATCCTTCGTCGGCACCCGTAAACCAACTAGCCAAATTAAGAGCTTTAGCTGCCTCTCACTAGTCTACCGAAAGCCAACGAAGTTTCATGTTACAGTAACGGCGAGGATTTAACCAAGCAAGACCGCAATAACTCGTCCTTAAAGCCTCACCGACTGCACCGGCTATTTAAGCTACATGGTGCGCGTTGTACTGCCTGTTCCCCAAATCTTCAAACAGTAAAAAAGAAAACAGCGGGCAGTTTTCTCCGCAAGCAAACTGCGCACGATACCTGCCTATATTACAATTCCTCTTATCTAAAATAGACCGCTTTTTTACCATTATGGCTAATTATTACTATTTTTAACCTATTTTAACCCTTCCAGCTGTGAAAACACAGTCCGCTTTCGATACTAGATATGCGAGGCCGAACCTAATCACTTCATGTCAGGAGAACTGAAAAAATACCTTGTGGAGAATATGTGCGCTACCGATTACATACTCACATCAGAACATCACCACCACCCCCGCTACTAATTTTGCAGAAAGGACCACAAAACACGGGTGCAGATTTTCATCCTCCTGGTGACGCGGACCGACACAGAACTGGAATGTGGAAGATCTAGGATTCAGAGGTGGATTGGTGTCACACACTCTGATTTAGAGGCTGCAAGTAAAGACGGCCGGCATGGCCATATAGTTTTGTTGAAGTCGTTTCCAAATGAGAGGAGTAGCTTTGACGTTATACGCTTCGATAAGTTAGTATCCTATTTAGTGCTGCCAAGCGGAGATGAAAGCCAATCTCTAAATGTAGTATCCGGTGCAAGAGCTGTGCCCCGAGAGAGAAGAGGTCAAGATCCTTAATTTCTTAGACCGCAGACTCACAAAGAACTAGTCAGCAGGACAAGAGGGAAGGCTAGTGGTCATTTCATACTTTCTGTACCACTTACCACGTCTTTCTGTTCCACGTAGGGCAATTTCCTCAGTATGAAGCACCAACTAGCCCCCGCTCTTGCCTTACTGACAACAAGTGAGCAGCAGCAGCGCGCGCCCACGAGACGTTTGTCCGCAACAGCAACCCGTATGAGGCTTCTTTCGCGCCAATGTTTCCGGCTGGGGCGCCCTGCTTGAAATCGTTGTTGCGGAGCTGGCTACAACCCAAACTGCAAACACTGTGGCCAACGTGCTACCTACGATCACATCCTGTGGGACTGCAAAATAGAGCCATCTCCGGGTGATCTAGTTACAGCTCCTTCTCTCGAGTGGTGGGAGACCGTGCTGGCTAGCTCTGACCCCAGAACGCAAGTTTTGGCGGTGGAGTGGGCTGACAAAGTCGCCGAGGGCTGCGTACTCTCGACCACTTAACGCGACCTCTTGCCAAGCTCTTTCCGGCGAATAAAATGTTTTACAATCAATTCCACTGGCTCTGGTGCGGGCGCATGTTTTCTGCTCTGGATCGCTCTCGAGCGGTGTCAGTGGCCGACAGGTGCGGACGATGCGGTAGTGGCAGCACTCATCTTTGAGCTGGAACATGGTGCTGTAAGGTTACCTGTCCGCACAATGTTTTTTCGCATCCTGTCATGGAAGAAAATACTTGCAGTGACCTTGAGAAATTTTGTCTACTGCCTGTGTTTTCCCCAAACCGGCCGTTATAGGCGATTATATTGCTTTAAGGTTGCACATGTCATTGTTACACCATGTGTGCAGTATAAACGCTGCGAATTGCGTGCTGGTATTGACAGCCTCGAAAACTAAACACACCTTTACAAAGATAGCGGATGCCATGTATCTAAAAGCCTACCATACGTACCATACAATTAGCAGCTAACGAGGCGAATTGCCTCTCAGTATTCTCCAGGAAGCCCATGAAGTTGCGTGTGACAGTTACCGCTAGGATTGAATCAAGAAAGACAGCAACAACGCGTTCCTAACGTTTCACCTACTGCGCCGGCGATTTTAGCTGCATGGAGCTCAATGTAACCTGCTCCTCAACTATGACGACAACAACGAAAAAAAAAATGACCGGGCAATTTTTTCCGAAAACACACTGCCCAGGAAATCTCTAAACCAAATGCCGGATTTTGGTTACTTATAGTTATGGCTAAACATAGTACGAATCTTTCCAACTATCAAGAAATGGTCCGCTTTCTGCCCTAAATATGCGAGGCAGTACCTAATCACTTCAAGCTTTCTGATCACGGCGAGCTATCTCAGGAGACGAAAGATCTGATCAAGAAACGCTAAAGCATAAGGGCGCCTGACACTACAGACAGAATAGAACTGGCAGAGCTATCGAAGGCAATAAACAAGCGCAAGGTGGCCGACATGCGGAAGAGAATCGAGTATGCCCTAAAGAACAAGGTAGCCTAAAAGCATAGAAGAGGTAACTAGGCATAGGTAAAAACCAGATGTATGCGTTAAGAGACAAGGAAGGCAATGTCACTAGCAATATGGATAAGATAGTTACAGTTGCCGAAGAGTTATACACAAACCTATACAGTAACCAGTGTAATCAGAAATATAATGAGAGAGACAGTAGAGCATAGCAATGCGTCATCTCGCCAGTAACGAAACAGGAAGTAAAGAAAGCCTTAGGAGCAATGCAAATGGGAAAAGCAGCTGGCGAGCATCTGTAGCAGTAGGTCTGTAGAAGGACGCGAGGGAAATTGTACTAGAAAAACTAGCCACCCTGTATGTGCAATGCTTTATGACCTCGAGTGTACCAGAAGCTTGGAAGAAAGCTAACATGTATTATCTTAATTCATAAAAAATGAGACGTCAAGGACTTAAAAAATTATAGACCGATCAGCTTACTCTCCGTGGCCTACAAAGTATTTACTAAGGTAATCGCTAATAGAGTCAGGACAACCTTAGATTTCAGTCGAGCAAATGATCAAGAAAAATTTCGTAAAGGATATTCCACAATAGATCACATTCACACTATCAATCAGGTGATAGAAAAATGAGCAGAATGTAACCAACCCCTATATATAGTCTTCATTCATTACGAGAAGGTATCTGACTCAATGGAAAGCTCAACAGTTATGCAGGCATTGCGGAATCAGTGTGTAGAAGAGCAGAATGTGAAAACATTGGAACATGTTTATAGCAACCACACAGCTACCATAATCCTACATAAAGTCAGCAATAAAATTTTTATAAGGAAGGGCGCCAGGCAGAGTGACACAATCTCGCCAATCCTATTCACCGCCTGTTTACAGGAGGTATTCCGCGGCCTGAATTTGGAAGAGTTGGGGACAAGAGATAATAGAGGATACCTAAATAATCTGCGATTCGATAATGACATCGTCTTGCTGAGTCACTCAGGAGACGAGCTGCAAAGCATGATCAATGAGTTAGGCACAAAGAAAAACGGTTGGTCTAAAAATTAACATGCAGAAAACCAAATTAATGTTCAACAATCTAGCAAGAAAGCAGCAGCTCACACTTGGTAGCGAGGTGGTGGAAGCGGTAAGGGAATACGCCTTCTTAGGGCAGGTAGTGACCGCTGATCACGATAGTGAGAGGGAAATTGACTAGAAGAATAAGAATGGGTTGGAGCGCATATACCAGGTTCTCACAGATCATGACAGGAATTTACCAATATCCCGCAAAAGAAAAGCATACATTTGCATCTTACCGGTGCTCAGCTATGGTGCAGAAAGGTGGATACTAATTGAAAGGATTCAGCTTAAGTTAAAGAGAACGTAGCGAGCTATGGAAAGAATAGTGATAGGTGTAACGTTAAGAGACAGGAAGAGGGCGAAGTGGGTGAGAGAACAAACGCGGGTTAATGATATCCTTGTTGAAATCAAGAGGAAGAAATAGGCTTGGGCAGGGAATGTAATGCAAAGGCAAGATAACCGCTGTTCCCTAATAGTAACGGAGTGGATTCTAAGGGAAGGGAAGCGTAGCAGGGGGCGGCAGAAAGTTAGGTGGGCGGATGAGATTAAGAAGTTTGCGGCGAGGAGGTGGGCGCAGCTGGCAAAGGACAGGGTTAATTGCAGAAACATGGGAGAGGCCTTTGCCCTGCAGTTAACTTGAAACACTGATCCTGGTCACAACATCAGTTAACTTGAAACACTGATCCTGGTCACGGCACCAGTTAAGTTTCTCCTCTGGATCGTCGTCGGAATGGCCGGTTCGTCTACGATCGTACGTGGTTAGCAGTTCGAAGGGCACTTCGCACCTTCGTCCACTCGTCCGGCGACACGTTGCCGGTTGGGGCAGCAACTCCAAACTTCTTGAGAAGTAAAACTAATTTATTCAAGACGAGACCAAAAATTCAGGTAGTAGGAGAAAAAGGCGGTTATATCCAAGTTGTGCAAAATGGTCAACCAAGGCGCTGAAAAAACAGCACGTTGTAAAACAAAGCACAAAGACAAATTCACCGAATGCGACAGTGATGTAGTTTATAAGATCCCCTTGTCATGCGGGGCGTCATATGTTGGGCAGTCAGGACGCTGCGTCAACATACGTCTCATGGAACACGTCGGCAACATCGAAAAAGGATATGGCAGCAAGCTAGCGGGACACGTGTCGGACTGCGAATGCATTCCACACTTTCGACGCTGCAAGATTCTGAGAAGATACCCCCGAAAGCTCATGCGGGAGATATACGAAGCGTTCATCATTCAGAAGAATCGTTCCACCTGCGTAAGCACACCATCACTAACGTTGACGAAAAAAGAAATGGGTTATCTGGACAAGCAATGACGACAGAAGTGACAAAATGACGATTTCAAGGCTTTCTTTGCATTTTAGACTATATACTTTCTGTATTTATTGCAAGCAAAGCAGTAAATTCCTCAGTTGTCAGTCAGTGCTGTGTCTGTGTGTTTCTCGACTGTGTCCTGTCCCTGCGCACTGTTTTAAGTTGAAAAATGAACCAACTGGCCCGCTATTTCCCATGATAGATATAAGAAAAGGCTGTTTAAAAGCGGCCGAGACTGAGACTCGGCGCGCTTCTCCCGTTCTTTGTTTGCAGCGGGTTTTAATACCTTCGATAATTGGGCGGAGCTTTATTAAATCTGATCTCGCCTAATTTCAACCAATACTGCTGCAATGTCACTGTACGTACTGCAGGCAGGGCTTATTATTTTTATTTCTCTTTCGGTTGCCCCAACCTATTCTTTGTACATACAAGTGGGCGGAGCCCAGTGCTCGCCAGAGCCCGACTCTAGAGGCGCCAGTAAAGGCCACAGCTTAGCTATAGACAGTCCGGGTTTTCAGAAGTCGCCGACTTTACTGACCCCAACCCACTTGAGAGCTAATCTCTCTTCAATACGAAACGGTCGTCGGCCCCCTGCGACCCCGGCAACGCTGTTCGCGGTCTTGCTCCCTAATCCCCCGCGGCCGTGGACAGCGTCCGAAGCGCGCGACCCGCTGTCACCACTCCTAACCCCTCCAGACTTCCGACGGACACGGTAGTTACCGCCGAGAGGGAGGGCCACTGCTCAGGGTCCGGACATTTTTGAAAAACAAGCCCACTGCATAGATGAGGCATCGAAGATAACCTCTGCAAAATACTAGAGCCGTGCGCGCCCCGAAAAGCTGCGAAAATTCAAATCAAAGCCCGCTCGTTCCTTCCTTCAACAAAAACGGCCCGCCTCACTACTCTGAACCCCGTTGACGTCATGGGGGGTTATACCCCTGTCACACGGGCATTTCGAAGGCCCTCGAATCGATAGTCTATCGACTCGAAGGCGATCGAGCGCTGCTACACGGCCAGTTTGAATGGCCATCGAGTCAATAGTCTATCGAGTCGACGGAGCAGCCCGGAACTCTATCGAGATTTCGAGGGCCTTCGAGCGTTGCCCAAGGTTGCTAGCATTGCTTCGAACGACAACAAACATGGCGGCGCCCTTCAAAGCCGGACCCCTCGCTTCGGACCGAATTCTCGTTGTTGCTGCGTTTTTCTGTCCGTTCACTGGCCATAAATGGGGCACCGGTCTTTCGCTTCGTCTCATCTTGCCCACAAGAAAACATATAAGTGATAAATTTGCTTTATTTTTTATTTAGACTGACGATTCTGCCGCTGCTAGGCCTAAGAGAGTCGGTTTGTTGACAGTAATGGTTCCCGTTTTCACCACCAGATGGCGCCACTAGAGGCTGAGTTTATTTTTGCTTCTCTGCTAGCATACGCTGAACTAAATGTGGAATGCGCCTGCGTTTAGCGTACGTAAGCGTGCATACGCTCGTGGTACGTAGACAGCATAAATTTATGCTCTTTTCTCACTGTATCTGTGTACGCCGCGAGCGGTGACGTGGTGCGCACAGCGAGAAGCAGCAGCGGCGCACCCGTTCCAACTCGCCCGGTGTCAACAGATGAGAACAGGTCCTAGTTTTTGCGGCGAGCGAATCCGCTTCGCTTGCCGGATTTTTGAACAAGTGTGAACGCGCCTTATGACTGCAAGAAAGTGTATTTAAGTTTCGTCAATATATTTTTGTTATTTGCGCGAAACCGAACGTAGCAATTGTGGCGCCACACGAGCTTGGCGTAAGACGCGAGAACCATTTCAATGGCCATTGAGATTTGCCGTGTAGCAGCTCCACAACTCCCTCGAGTTCGATGGCGATCGAAAATCTCGATGGCCCTCGACTCGATGGCCATTCAAACTGGCCGTGTGACAGGGGTATTACTTTCGCTAAAGGCACTCCATTGGTGCATCGTTCTGACTGACGGGAGAAGGTTGGGCGTAGCCTTGGCGTCGCGTCGTCTGCACAACGCTTTCCGCAGCGCCTTCTGTTCTGGCTCATGCCTACAAACCCGCATGAAGGAACAAAAAAAAAAACTGCGGAGGGAGCGTGCGGCGACAGCCTTGAACCCTAGCCATAAAAAGTAAAAAAATAGTAAAACTGAGGGAGTTGGTTCTCCCCCCCCGTCGTGATCACGTCACGAGACGCTCTGCGTACGCGCTCCCTTCTCAGTTTTTTTTCTTCTATGCAAGCCCCCCAAAACAAGGTTTTAATTAGTAGTGCAGCAGAGCCTTTACCTCGCTCGCCCACTTGACCGCTCCGCACAGATACCGCTTATCCTTCATGCATCTTGCGTACGCCTTGACTCCAATGAACGACATGGGCTTCGGAGCGGAGAAAAGACACAAACACACAGAACACAAACACACATGAAGAAAAGCAAACGGGTGGTTGCCAGGCCCGCACTTCGCCGTGTGTTTCGAACAGAACCGACTTCCGCCCCTCCGCTCGTGAAGCGGTGGGGAGGCCTAAAAAAATGAAAAGGTGGCTCGCTAACTGGGAATGACAAACAGATGTATGAAAGGATGCGCTCGCTAACAAGTTTAGGTGGTCGAGCCGATCGCGCCTCTCGATCGTTCAGTGTGCGCGCCCGCAGCGCCCCCCCCCCCCTCCCCTCGAACAGACCCAGCAGCAAAAACCAAGAAAAGAATTCTATTGAAGGCGGGGCCATGACGTACCCCTGTGACGCACTCCACAGACACCACGCCTCCGGCTTACATCGGAGAAGGAAGGGGTGATTTTGCCTTGCCGAGCCTACTCGACGAGGAGCGGGAGAGAAAAATTTCGAGGAAGGAATGGAAGGAGAGGAGGCTCGCTCAAAGTGAGGTAGAGAGTGTTTGCGACCATGGGGTGGGCAGGGGTCCTTTAACACCTGCTATGGGCGTAGTCAGGCTGATGATGATGATAGTGATGACCTGATCACTTCATATCACAAGAGAAAAGTAAAAACTTCAGGAACGTAGGAGCGGAACAAACTATGGCAAAAAGGACCGCAAGGTCTATGCTGCAGATACGCATCCAGCCGGTGCTGCAAGTCGACACAGATTACTGCAGTGTGGTCCTTTCTTGAATTCCCAGGTGGATTGGTAGCTCAGACCAGGAGTTCATGCTGCAAGTTATGACTGCAGGCACGGCATGGAGCTGTGTTACAGTGGTTTCGAAATGAGAGTAGCAGCTTTGACGTCACACTTTTCACATAGTTAGTGCTCTAATTAGCTCTCATGCTCTCATGCTATGTGTAAAGCGGCAACACGTCCTATCAACGGCTGTAAAAGCAAAAGCTTAAATAAGCAGCGACCCTCCCCCCCCCCCACCCTCCGCTTGCACAGTCAGTGATTCTCGGATTCGCTGGCTAAGATGTAACGTTACCCCCGTCTCCTGCAACTCTGCATTCTTGCCAGGTGGAGCGCCATACGCAATAGCTTCGTCGCACGAGAGAAGAGCTACCTGCTGAGTGCCGCGGTCTCGCGTGCGTAATTATATGGCAGAGGCTGAAACGTTAGGCGCGCACATCTCAAGACACAGACGCAATAATAGAATTCTAGAAAAAAGAGTATTTTTTAATGCCACTGCCTGTAATTTTTCAATGCAGACATGCGTTATATAAGTGTTGAATGCCATACACCATCAGGTCCCGAGGCGCTATTATTGTTGTTCAGTTCAGTTCAGTTCAGTTTTATTCCTTAAAGGCCCCCTTTTCAGGGGGTGTTACATAAGGGGTGGGAATACACTTGAAATGTGAAAAAAACAGCAATGATTAACATTGAAGATGATCTGTTACACGCGCTTGAAAAACAGATGGCGAAGCGATGACGACGACGTTATAGGGAAGGCCGTTCCAGTCTGAAGCTGTTCGAGAAAAGAGCGATGCAGAAAAAGTAGTAGTGTGCGATGGTGGGCGTGCAACTTGCAGTGGATGACTGGTGCGGTGAGATATGCGTGCTGCGGCTGTGATGTACGGTGCCTGATTCAAGGAAGAATAAAAAAACTTGTGAAAAAGAGCGAGGCTAGCGATGCGGCGACGAAATGAAAGTAGTGGCAATCCGGATTTCACTTTCAAAGCTGAAACACTGGTGTCGTACGAGTATGAGGAATGAATGAACCGGACGGCACGATTTTGAACAGATTCCAATGCAGTGATTAGATATACTTGATGTGGGTTCCAGATGGCATTTGCATATTCTAATTTTGGTCTTACCAATGATTTGTACGCGAGCAGCTTTACCTCAGGTGGGGCAAGACGGAGGTGACGCTTCAGGAAACCTAGTGTTTTATTTGATGCTGAAATGATGTTACTAATAGGAGCGCGCCATGAGAGATCAGGAGAGACGGTGATTCCCAAATATTTATACGATTCTGTTAGCTCAATCGGTGTATTAGAAACAGAGTAATAAAAGCGATAAGGGTTACGACGACGAGAAAAAAGACATGAGTTTGCATTTAGTAGGATTAAGGGACATCAACCAATTATTGCACCAGTTGAATACACTATTAAGATCTGCCTGAAGGGTGTGTTGATCATCACGATTGTTAATGGTACGGTAAATGACACAATCATCGGCGAACATTCTAATGTTGCAGGAAACATGCATGGGCAAGTCGTTAATATATATTAGGAATAGAAGGGGAGAGAAGGACAGATCCTTGAGGGACACCGGATGTTACTGGGACGGACTTAGACAGGTGGCCGTTAACATAGACAGACTGAACGATTAGTTAGAAATTCTTCAATCCATTTTAAAATATTAGCGTGTAGGTTGAGCTCCGAAAGTTTTAGTAATAGACGGCGGTGAGGGACCTTGTCAAAGGCTTTCGCAAAATCTAGAAAAATGGCATCGGTCTGCATGTTACGGTCGAGATTAGCATGTAAGTCATGAAAGAAGAGTGCTAGTTGGGTTTCGCATGAGAGGCCCTTGCGAAATCCGTGTTGTGAAGGATGGAAAAATTCGTTTGCGTCAAGGAAGTTGATGATTTGTGAGTATATGACGTGCTCCATTATTTTACACGGTACACTAGTTAAGGAAATGGGGCGGTAATTCAAAGGTGAGTCTCTGTTACCCGATTTGTAGACTGGAACGACCTTGCCCTGTTTCCAGTCAGCTGGAATGATTCCTGAAGACAGTGACTGTGAAAAAAGGAGACATAAATAGGCTGCACAAATAGTGTTCACATTCTTCAAAAGTTTTCAATTGATTAGGTCTGTACCAGCTGCAGACGACAGTTTCATATTATGAATTATGGATGAGATGCCTTCTTCGCTAAAGGTGATAGCCGGCATGAAAGATTCCAAGTTAAAGGATGATAAGTGTGGAGGCGCGTCAAACTCGGTGGTGAAGACAGATGCGAATGCATTGTTAAAAACATCTGCACAGTCGTTATCAGCAACAGGTTCATGTAAGTCATTCGTTAACGTAATATGGGAACGGTGCGTAGGATTTAGGACCTGCCAAAATTGCTTTGGGTTGCTTATTAGTAGGTTTGGTAAGTCGTGGTGATAAAATGAGTGCTTGGCATCACGAACGAAATGTAAGTATAATTTTTCGATTTCGTAGTATTTTTCCCATGCGGCATGCGTGTCGATGCGTTTGGCGGAGCGAAAAAATCGTTTCTTTTTGTTTTCGAGGCGTTTAAAGGGCCGAGTGAACGAGGGTTTATTGCGGTTAGTGTGAAAAGTAATCGTCGGGACAAACGTATCAGTGAGACTGTTTAATTTGTTCTTGAAGATTGACCAGTTTTCATGAATTGAGCGAGTGTGAAATGCGGATTCATATTCGGGAAAAAAAGTGCTAAGATCTTCAGTTATTGCGTTGTAGTTCCCTTTATCGTATAGACGTATTGTTTTTTCAGATGTCTGTTCTTTAGTAGAGTGAAATGAAAATAGAGCATGTATGACTTTGTGGTCACTGATTTCCGGAAGAAAACTGATAGATGTTAGTTTTTCGGGGCAATTGGTTAATATAAGGTCGAGTGTGTTTGCTGATTCTTGTGTCACACGGGTTGGCTGTGACACTAATTGGGTAAGGTTAAAATTTAGACACATTTCGATAAAGTTTTTTGCCTCTGCATGGCATGTTATTTCAGAGCTAGTTAAGTTCTGCCAGTCGATGTCAGGGTAGTTAAAATCACCAAAAAGAGGAGTCCTGCAAGGCTGCCTCCAGTTAGTCTAATTTGAATGGGACGTCGCAACCTTTCGATATATCCGATAGGAGGTTCGCGGGCATAGCATCCACATTTTCAGGCTGGGGAAAAGAGACCTTCCCTGTTTGTTTGTATAGCTAGCTCAGCCGGGGAGACGTTCAATTTCAGGGCCATGCCCTGGGAAGGAGAAATCGGCCTTTTGCTTCCAGCGATAGCTCGAAGTGTGTGTCATGCCTTCGACAAGTTAACTGCTTCATTATACTAGTGGCATAGCAGCTGCCAATCTTGGAGAGCGAGGTGCATAGTATACTGCTCAACCTCTCGTGTAATGCTAGTAACACCACGCCTACGATGTGATGTCCTGCCAGATTGGCGATACGTCTTAAGAGCACGAAGCCTACAATTCCACACACTGAAAAGGTGGGACAGCGGTTTCGGGGCATCGAGTCTGACTGAAAGCTTCATTGTAGCGTTCTTCTTCGCATCATTGATCTGAATAATCAGCTCGTCTAATCTTGTGGGGACGTTCACCTCACCGAGCATCCTACGAAAATCGTCGCATGAGACTTGCTCCTCTAATCGACGGCGTTGTTGCCGTGGTGGTGTCATTCGCCCTCGAGAGGCCCATGACGCCATCACACCAGGGAATGGCGAGCACTGCCCATGACATCATCGGCCCGTGACCACAGGATCTCACTGGAATGGGAAACAAGTGTCAGTTCTGTATAAGTGTCTTGTTTAGCTCCGTACTGGCCAAAACGAGTGGGTGGCGTGAGTTCGCTGGCGATAGCCAGTTTGGCTTTGACAATGTGCTGCCATAGGTGTGTTCCTCTAGCACCTGAGCGATTATATCCCCAGCTGGTATGCATGGCGCTAAACTCTTCCCCAACTATAACGCGATCCTAGAGATATTGAAATATTGAAATTGAACTTTATTCCGTCGAGGCGGAAAGGGACTCGAACAAAAGTGAAAACATATCACTTGACGTGGTTCGAGCCCCCATTTACAAGGCATACAGCAGTTGCACATTTACATGTATAGTAGCATAGTCACGAGAACATACACCCATAGAAAGTGAGTCAAGACCTTGTCTGAAAAGAAAAAATCGCATTTTACACAACAATAAGATATCCCCATCACATCAAGACCACCATAATACACCTGAGAAAAGAAAAATATCTTTATACAATTATAGCGAGCATAACTATCACTCTTGTTGTGTAAAAAAATTCTTCAGAGTTTGGGTGCTAACACTTTGGATATTAATATCGTGTTTATGGAGATAATTTAACAAGGCTGGCAGTGAATATTCGAGCATTTGACGGCTGATGGTTGTGCGTAAGAATGGAATTTTTCAAATTTCAGGTGACCGCGATGTAGATCTACCTTCTCTTAAACTTAGATTTGATATGGTTTGAATGAGGACCTCATTGTTTTGGACATCCTATTTATTTATATCTTTTGGCTAAAATATACGAGTAGAGCCGATGCACAGAAAGTACTTTCAGTTTCAGTTTCAGTTTATTTCCAGAAAAAAAATTCTGGTGGGACACCTGGGCTAAAAGCTGCTTTTGTCAGCTTGACGAGGCCCAGGACCCAGCATACAAGGCAGGGCAAGTCATACAGACATTGAAAAACAGCAAAATAAAGGAACATAAAAATATCAATACTTAAACACACAGCACAGAAAGACGTGTAAAATGTGGTAACAAGTAGAAACGTGTGTACAGTTTTGAAGTAATGTAAAAACTGGAAAAAACATACATATGAATGATTTCAACACATTCAAAATCAAAATAAATAACATCAGTCGAACACAAGAGAGAAAAACAGAGCACAAGAAAATAACAAACAGATATATAATGTGGTTACAATGATTGTATGATGTGGAACAAAAATATAAATTGCGTAAACAGGCTTCTAGTGTGTGCATAAGGATATACCCCTGCGATAAGGCGAACTGCTTTTTTTTGGAGCATGTGAATCTGTTGTAAATTTGTAAATGTTGTGCTTCCCCATACCAGAAAACAATAGTTTACATGTGACTGAAACAATGCATTGAACAAAAGTAACTTAATTGGGGTCGGTAGAAAATATTTGAATTTCGCTAGTAAGCCGACGCTTTTGGCAATTCGGGAAACAATATTGTTAACGTGAGTGTCCCATAACATGTGTTTATGAAAATGTACACCAAGTATTTTTATTGTATCCACTACTTCTATTGTTGTGTCACCGAAGGTTAAATTAATACGTTGCGCTGATGACTGCCTTGGAGTGAAGATAACGACTTTGGTTTTCTTGCTGTTAATCTGCAGCGAATTTGCGACACTCCAAGAATGTAAATAATTCAGAGAGTTCCTAATATTATTTTCCAGGGAGTCATAACTATTGCCTCGAAACAACAAAGTAGCGTCATCAGCATAGATTACAAATTTCGCAGCTGTAGGGATGCTTGTGATATCATTGATGTAGAAATTAAATAACAAGGGCCCCAGGATGCTCCCTTGAGGTACGCCTGCATTAATTGTTTTGTAGGTCGACATGTAGTTTCCGATTGTTACACATTGCTTCCGTTTTTGCATGTATGACGTTATTAATTGGAGTGCAGTTCCTCGTATGCCATACAATTCTAATTTTTTTAGTAGTGTTGTGTGGTGTAGGCAGTCGAATGCCTTCGAAAAATCAATATACAGGCCAGCAGCTATTTCTCTTTCTTCAAATGCTTTTAGGATTATTTCTTTTTGCGCTAAAAGAGCAGTCTCGGTAGAATGGCCTTTACGAAAGCCAAACTGAGAGAGGTACTGATAAGATTAAACTTATTGGCGAACTTTGTTATTCGGAGATGTATTATCTTTTCTAAGCCTTTTGAAAAAATCGGCAAAATAGAAATCCGGCGGTAGTTAGATAAAGAATTTTTGTCACCGGATTTAAACACAGCAATAACTTTAGATAACTGCATTCTGTCAGGGAAGATGCCTGTTGATAGGGCAAGATTATATACGTGATTGAGCTGTGGTAAAATTAGGTCAAGAGCATATTTAACAGGGGTTATTTGAATATTATCTATGTCAGTGGCATGGCTGTTACTAAGGGAAACAAACACTGTGTAGATTTCGCTTTCAGAAGTTGGATCTAAAAAAAGTGTGTTAGGGTTCCTGACTACAGCATTCGTCGCTAAAGGGTAAGAACTTGAGAGCGAGCAAGAATTCGAAACCATGTTTATGAAAAAATGGTTGAAGGCTTCAGCTAATTCTTTATCACGTAGTACATCATTGTTTGTTGTTATTTCGGTGGGGCCTTTGTTTTGGGAAAAACGGTTTAACAGTTCATTTAGATTTTTCCATATTATTTGGGTATTTCTGTTGCTACCAGGTTCGAAAATATTGTACAAGTAATTACGTTTTGCATTTCTTAGCAGTGCGTTTGTTTTGTTCCTGTGTTGCTTAAATTTCTTCCAGTCATTTGGTTCATGGGTGGTCAGGAACTTTTTATATAGTTTTCCTTTCTTTTTAATCATTGCTAGGCACTCATTTGTAATCCAAGGCTTGCGAGACTTCGTAGCTTTCTTAATGAGAACAACCGGGAAAGACTGATAGTAGGCGAAAGTAAAGAGCTTCAGAAATTCGTTGTAGGCTTCATTTGCCGAGTTTAGTCTGTAAACAGGATTCCAGTTTAGCTCCATTAATTTTCCCCGAAAATTGTCTAACGTTCTTTTGTTGATGTTCTGCTTTGTAAACCGAACATCATGTTTGGTATCAGAGTTCATTACGGGTAGCCTAGTGAACATAAAAATGGGTAGGTCATCACTTATGGTTTCTGCGCAAACGCCTGCTAAAGTCTCATGCGTTGGAAGATTTGTTATAAAGAGGTCAATCAATGTGCTCGTGCTTATTGTTATGCGGGTTGCCGTGTCTATTAAATTGTAGAACCCATTTGAAGAGAGTATAGTTTGGAAGTGACGTTGCACTGGTGATTGGCTTAACAAATCAATATTAAAGTCCCCTCCCAAAACAAGTGTCAGACCATTTTCATTCGTATAACAAAGGAGCCTTTCTAAGCAAGAAAAGAAGCTATTTATATTGCCATCAGGAGGGCGGTAGATGACAGAAAAAAAGTGTTTAGAACTAACAGCCGCTAAGCATTCAATGTGTTCATTGACAAAAGATTGGTTTGGTTTGGTTTATGGGGTTTAACGTCCCAAAGCGACTGAGGCTATGAGAGACGCCGTAGTGGAGGGCTCCGGAAATTTCGACCACCTGGGGTTCTTTAACGTGCACTGACATCGCACAGTACACGGGCCTCGAATTTCTCCTCCAAAGAAATTCAACCGCCGCGGCCGGGATCGAACCCGCGTCTTTCGGGCCAGCAGCCGAGCACCATATCCACTGAGCCACCGCGGCGGCTCATTGACAAAAGAGAACTCTTCATGTAAGTTGCAATTCAGGCTCTTCTTCACGTTTAGCAGTACGCCACCTCCTCTCTTATTGCATCTGTTTAAAAAATAGGTGCTGTAGTTTTTGTCCACCATGACATCACTGTCGCAGCAATACCAAGTTTCTGTCAACATCATTATGTCAAACATAAGTGTGAAATTTTCTAGAAGGACGTGCAACTGGTCCTCTTTGTTCCGTGCAGATCTAATATTCAAATGGAAGCATTTCAAGAAGTTTATTGCTTCTGAATGAAATATGTTATTGATATCCAGCGGCAGTAATGCCATTTTGGACAAAAGAGTCGACACTATGCAGTTTTAGGTGCACATTATACAATCAACTGAACGTCCCGTTCGCTTCGCACATTAATGACATTTGATGTTTCATCTCTGCGAGCAAAAATCCTTCCGTCCCTGGTCCACACAAACTTCCACTTACATTCCTTCTTCCTTGCAACAGTGATCCCCAACAGTTTCTTCATTACGGGACATAAGTGCTCATTTACATAAATGGGACTCTCCTCGTTGTTCTCGTCCAGGTTTTTCATTGAAAGCCTTGTTTTCCTTGCTTTGAGAAGCAAGGAATCCCTCTTTGATCTGGTCTTAAATTGTACCACAATGTTATGAGACGACTCATTGCGAGTCTTCGTCCTGTGGCACACTTCAATGTCATCTGGTGTGACTTGTTCTTCCAAGGCATTTCCAATTAGACTGACGATATTCATCAAGTCTTCACTATCCTCCTTTTTCACTCCTTTTATTTCAACATTTCGATTTCTTTAGTATTGCTCACTCGCTGTTATTCTTGTTTCGTGCTCATCAAGTTGCTTTTTTGCCTTGTTACTCTCATCTAGAAGTGTTTCATTTGCTTTTTTCAGCGCTTCATTTTCTCTTTCGAGCTGCTCATTCTTACTTTTAGCAGCTTCGTACTCTTTGTTAATGAATTCCAAACTATCCTTCATTTCTCTCAATTCATGCCTTAAATCGCGTTCAACCTTGCTCTTAAACTCTTTCATTTCCCTTTTAAGTTCTTCCTTAAACTCTTCCCATGCTTTAGCAGCCATAGCTTGAACAGCAGTTCAGTGACACGAATAGGCGACACAGGAAAAAGTTGGAACAGTTGGCAGCAGCAAGGCAATTGAGAGGGAAGTAAATGTATTAACAAAGTAAGGCTGAAATGCTAACCTGTAGCAATAAGCAAAGAGCGCGTAGGTGTTGTCCCTTGTTGCCCGCTGCTGCCAAGTGATCCGGGTCCAAGCGGCGCTCAGTTTATATAGGCGGCGAGCTGCTCCTGGCGGTAATCGATTGCAGAGGGGGCGGTGCCGTGGTGAAGGCGCGTTGTAGCTTCAGACTGTGCGTTGCACTTGTAGATGACTCAAGGCACGGCCAGACTGCGTTGTTTCCTCGGGTTATCTGTAGCAATAAGCAAAGAGCGCTTAGGTGTTGTCCCTTGTTGCCCGCTGCTGCCAAGTGATCCGGGTCCCTGAGAAGTGTTCCAAAAAAGATATATCCACTTGATATGTCGAAGTACCGAAAGACATAGAATAAACCGAAAAAAAAAAACTGCACAGAATGTTTATAACATTCGAATTGGAGAGAAACCACATATTTGTGCTACGTAGAAGACGACGGTGAGCAGGCAGTGCCGAGGGACGCAGCAGATGGAAGACGACGCTCTCCAATGCACAGCGCACACTCCCTGTCCTCCTTATGGTAGACTCCCGTGGTGTTGCTCTCCCGTGTGCTTTTCTTTTGCCTTTAGTATGTACAGGTGAATAGCAACCTCTGACTATAGATTCTTGGCCGATCCCCGAGTGTGGATATGTGCCATCTTTTGAAAGGCTAACAGCGACATCCACAACAGCGAGAGTGTGGTGCAGGCGTGTTGGCTGCACCACAACACGAGGCGTGATGGCTGCGGCGATAGCCTAGTAGTCTCGCTGAGCGGCCCTTAAAGGAGATCTGTTCGCGCAACCGCGGGTTCGACTCCCAGTCATGGGTATAGATTTAGTTTCTTTTTCATGGTTTGACCTCGAACTCGCATCTCCCGCAAACTAGGTTCGTGGCTGATTTCGAAACATTATTCGCCGCGGACGGAGCAGATGGATGTTAATGAAGACGACGTTTTCCAATGCTGAGCGCGAAAGCGTGGTGCCGTTTAACACGAGGCGTGTTGGCTAGCCTAGATACAAATCGGTTTAGAAGAGTTCAGGGGTATTGTCCAATTTCTCTTTGTAATGTAGATTACAAACTTTTTGCAAGGTTCTTTGCAATCGTCTGCTGCTAGTTGTTGCTCACTTAATAGGCACGCATCAGGTCTGCGGTATCAGAGGTCGCAGCATCCAAACATATACACATATTGCACTTTCAGTATGAGACAGTATAAGATGAGACCGGACAAATAGCTCTAATTCAGATTCACCTTGGCAACGCCTTTGATAAAGTTCGTCACGATTTCTTGTTTGCGGTCTTAGAGCATGCAAATATTGGAGATGGTTTGCTAAGGGGCATAAGACTGTGCTATAAAGAGTCCTATACAAGGCTAAGTGTTGACAAATAGCTAACCAAACCTATTCCATCGAAATTATCTGTTCGCCAAGACTGTCAATTATCACCTTTGTTGTTTGCCCTATATCTTGAACCCCTTTGCTTCAGTATTATTAACAGCGCAATTATCCGTGGTTTCTCCCTAGCGCAATGTGACATTTTAAGATTTTAGCCTACGCAGATGATGCCGCCCTCGTTCTGATAAAACGAGTGTGCTTGAGGCATTACATTTGACCGAACAGTTTTGCGAGGTATCAGGTGCGGTTCTTAATGTAGATAATGCCAAGGGGTTTTGGTTGGGCCATTGGGGTACAACGCCAAGTCATTACGGTGGCATAAGCTGGGACTGCGGGGCCCTTCGCTACCTAAGGGTTCCTTTTCACCAAATTCGCAACAGTGGAGCTTACTGCGATTCACAGATAATCTCCATGAGGCGGCAAACCTAGGCTTGGATGGGTAGGCAACTGTCAGTGTTTGCTTGGGCTTAAGTCTACAACACTTTTTTATTTACAAAACTTGCCTATGTGCCGCAGGTTCTCCACTGTGCGAGGAAGAAAGTGCAGGTGATGTACAGAATATTTGCTACCTTAGTATGGCGTTCCCAATGGGTACCCATGTGTCGCGATAACCTAATTCTTTCTCTAGAGTCTGGTGGAGTAGGCCTTGTTCACTTATTCGTGCATCAGCTTGTTTCGCGTTTTTTATTTTTCAAATTGGCAAACCACCCTTTTTTAGTAACTGTGCTTATTAGGCGTCTCAGTGCTCACTTGCCTTTCCTGTTCGCACTAAATGGACGCACTGGTGAAGGACCTTTATTGGGATTCCTTAAGGAAGTTGCTGACACCTTCAATTTCCTCACTGGGCGCTTTTGTTTAAACTACTTGTATAGCCTCTCTAGAAGGCAGATGACTCAGGCACTTACAGAATATTTGTTTCCTGTACCGTTGTATCGGCAACCTTTTCTAGGCACCAGTGTTTTAAAACGTGTTAGGCGAATGTGCATTTCTTCTGCTGCAAAAACATTCTTCTTTAAACTGCGCACATCTACGCTGCTTGTGAAGGCATGAGTTCATGCTAAGGAGATGCTTGCGCTATGGACGGTGAATTGCCGCCTGTTAAGTACACCAGAGACAACTGACCATCGTTTAATTCTGCGCATTGATGCTGTGTTTTTCTGGGACATATTACAACGAACAACTAAGAACAACATTGATATCACACCCTACAGTATTCGTTTTTTGCCTGTGGAGAAAAATTATGTTGTGCCATATGATCTATTGATGTTACTCGGACATCCAGCCTCTGGAAGAGGCGCATGATGGACCGCCACACCGAATAATCACGGTTGTAGAAATCTGTGTTTCGTGAACAATGCGCTTTGGTGCGGGGAGTATATGCTGGTCTGGAAGAGCCGCCTAGCTGACTCCCCTGTCTGGATGCATGTGTGTGCCTCCCGGACTTTTGATGTTTTGGAAGGTGGGGTCATGCAGGGGTATGGTGACGTGTTGTTTTGTGGCGTAAGCATGCTGAGATGTGTCCTTTCGGCACTATTTCCAGGGAATGAAAAAAATGCGGGAATAGCCTAGTGATCTCACTGGGCGGCCCTTAAAAAAGATCTGTTCCGGCAGCCGCGGGTTCGACTCTCAGTAATGGATATTGTTTCTATTTCTTTTCTCTTCTTTATGGTTTCACCTATAACTCAGCTGAAGGCCAAAACTGCGCACCCGGCAATCTAAGCACGAGGTGCCGTAGTGAAGCTTTCGCTTCAAAAAACCAAGCCTTGTTGTTGGCCATCTAAGGTAAGGCGCGCTTCCGCTACCTCCTGCGTCTGCGTGCACTACGCGTGAGTATCAAGCTCGGTGTGCGCAGCGCGCGCGAGAACAACAACGCATGCTTGCCCATTGGCTACTGCAAGCGTAGATCGCGATCCTGGCCCAGGACGTCGGTGCTGTATGGATGGGGTGCAGTAAGGTTTGTACCCTATTAGATAGGGCCTATTAGTGCCATCCTATGAATTAGGATAGCTAGAAGAATCATCCAAGTGATGCTCAGCCTCCTCTGATGTTCTGCTTGCTTCCGACGCCTTCGTCCCCGGCAGTTCCATTGCAAGAACCATACAAGAGAGTCTGAAAGAAAAATGTAATGAGGTTTCGCGCTAACGCCCGCCATTTCTAAACTGGAACGTGCGTGGAAGTGAATATTATGCGTGCCTGATTTCGGGCACTTGATTCGGTGAAACCTGTGGTGTCCTAAGAGTGGAAGCATGCGCTTGATCACCTCAGCAATGACCAGTTCGATAATGTGCTTGAGCTGATCTTCATCGAAGTGTACCGTGTGCGAGCGCTTCTTTCGCAAGATGTGTTTCTGCGCCATCTTGTGTAGCAAAGTTTCAGCATAAGCTTGATGCATGCATGCTTACTTCGGTGCCGTCGCCTGATGCTCAGAAGATGTTGTTAGGGGTGAGGGAGTGGCATTCCTTAGGCTAATACTCTCAGATTGAATGGAGAGTTTGTGTGCATCTTCAACTTTAACTTATGTTCTCTGCCTCGTGTTTTCGGGAACGGCTGACTTTGTATTGGAGGGAAGTACTCAATAAGAAGCACAATTGTCACCGAGGCTGGTTGCTGTGTACTGGCAGGGCTCTTGTGCACAGTCATCGACAACGCTTGGTTGCAAGTAGAAGCTCGGCTTGTTGCGCTCCGTTCGTCGCGATGCTCGGATAGGACGGACATTGCTGTTCCTCAGAATTTTGGTGGCCTATCGCTGAGCAGGGCACTTCGGGTCTGTTGCTACGTGGTGACATTTGCAATTTCGGCATAGTGGTTCTGTCGGACAGACCTCGAGGTTGCAACGGGCGGGGGCGACCGCAGAACGAGCATCGACGTTTGGCCGACTAGTGGACACGAATGTCCTGTGCCCGATTTTGTGACAGGTCCCACATATGGCATATTTCGGGTGATAAGGTGTTACCGAGAGAGGATGCTTTATAGGTATGTTTTGCGGGGAAGTATGGAACTCTCAAAAGTGCTGAAAGCTGCTCCGTTCTTTCCCTTGGGCCTGGCGTTAATTATATTGCACGAGTAGCACGTGGCGTTGGCCATGAGCTGTTCGCTTATTAACCCGTTGGCCCGATAGACGACACCGCGGATTTGGTCAGGACGAATGGTTTCATAAGCCTGTATATTTGTAGGCTTTCCAGAAATTGAGAGATTAGTCCAAGATGATGATCCCTGCCATGCGTAAGTGATATGTCGACTTCAAACTGACTGCTTCTTTCAAGGGGACGTACTT
Organism: Amblyomma mixtum; assembly: GCF_055824585.1. Taxonomy (NCBI): domain Eukaryota; kingdom Metazoa; phylum Arthropoda; class Arachnida; order Ixodida; family Ixodidae; genus Amblyomma; species Amblyomma mixtum. The sequence goes on from NC_143014.1 coordinate 290,856,419, forward strand.
GAAATCATTAGTCAAAATAAATATTTTGAAGCGCATCGGCGACGGTTCCGTGCAGCCAGTTCGCGGGGAGTGAGCCAAGTTGTCCGGGTGAGTTTAGCTTAATTATCACAGTGTGCTTAACACTGATTGGGTCAGCAGCTGTAGTTCTGTTTTTGACCTAATAGGCTGTCAATCAACCTCTTCAGAATGACCATCATCAGCAAAGTGATTGACTCTGTCCAATGTGGTGGTCATGGGCCCCGCGATCTAAGGTGCGCATCCGCGTAGCGAGCATTTATAGCTGTCTGCGAGCGGCCCAGCAGCTAAACAAGCGCTTTCTTGAGCGGCCTGGGAAGTGCTTAAAACGGGAAGTGCGTGCGTAGGCTGCTTGACAAATTTGAAGATGATAAACTGGGATCCTACCTGAGAAGGGTTACTTCCCCGCATGTTTTCCGTGGAAAGAACAGAGAAGGAAATGAAGACGGGGATCGCCGCTACCACTTGGCTGGAATCCTCATCCGTCATGCTTGCGTCGGCGTCAAGCACGGGGTTAGATAGATTACACCGCGTTGTATGTGCCGCTGCGGAGCGATATTGGCGCGGCGTCTTGCCGTGGCTGGCCGGGAGCCATGTTGGCGGCATCGGCGGTAGGTGTATCCGATGTATCTGGAAGGTTTCCTGGCAGTGTACGACGCGGAAGCGTTGAAACCGCTGTCGTCAGGTGGCGAGGAGCACCATTTTTGAGAGCCTAGCCCAAAAGCGTCCCGGGCCAGAAATCTTCAGAATGTCGGAGCGATACGAGCATGCGTCCGGGCGTCTAGTCGATAAGGCTGCTTGCAGCGACCCCCCCCCCCCCCCCCCCCCCGCCAAAAAACAATAAAATATCTGTGCATGCTTTTTGCAGGGGTAAGTTCCCCTCGTTCTCACTGCTCCGTCGTGGTTAAACTTGTTCTTAGGGGCGTTTCTGAGATTGGTCGACCTGAATGGGCCATGCTTCCCTGTGGTTTATTTTCGATGGGGGGAGGGGGGCATCTGGGTTTTGTAGGGTGTGGAAATGTGCGCCTGCGCGTTACTCCTTTTACTTGAATTGCCCATGCTGCCGAGCATCACTGGCTTATAATTTTTGGGTTGCTGCATAAAACGTGCGGATCATCTGCCTGTGCCAGTAAAGTTGATAATTCAAAGCTTTGTCTCGTCCTTCTTCGTCCGTCGTCTGCCAGCGCTGCATATTTGAGTTCTTAGTATTATGCTGGCTGACAAGAAGTGCAGCCAAAAATCCGAACATTGATGCTGTGGATGAGTGGCACCACCTTTTCAAAACGGCGGTTGTAGCAAAATATTTTTTTCGATGATAGAAGGAAACTTCTTATAAAACTGCGGGTTCTACAAACAGAAACAAGGTGTCCATGAAAACGTGGAGTCGGGAAAAAAGGTCAGAAAGCCCGAGAAGAGTATTTACCCTAATCGGCTTTCGTGAGCACTCGAGTGTCAGAACGACTGTATATGTCATTTTGTCTGCAATACATGGATGCTCTGAAGTCATATGATCGCAAGCGCCTATTTATAGCTGCGGAGGTACTCTGGTTACTTTAGTAAATCTTAAATCAGAACTATCAAGCACACGAGTTGCCTCATGAGGCTCTCAAAGTTATGTCGCTCGGCCCACTGGTTCAAACGATTTCAGCCTTTGCCCTGAGAAAACGTCGCTACTTCTACCCCTTTAACAAACTCTGGCAGCCAAAAATGGCAAAAACAATTCGTCCAGGTCAAGTCCTCCCTCCGTACGTCAACAGCTGCCGCTTCGTGAGAAGGGCCTGCAAATTTTGAGTACTGCAGGATTAAGCAAGCTCGTCTGCCCCGTGAACCTGCCTAACCGACCGAGAAAGGATCGGTCCGCGATCCCAGACTATAGTGGAGATGACATGGCGCTGTGTCAGAGCCACACCACATGCATATCAACCTTGCTATGCATGTCAATCCCACGGTGTGAGGAAGGTCTCCAGTGTCGAAGCCTGATAGAGAGAGGGAATAACCCTAATTTTGACACTGGTCTTGAGACTGTAGGGCCCGCTCGCGGGCTCACTCACATCCCGCGCCGCTCACCGCGGGTGCCCTCGATCACCTTTCCTCTCCCGAGTGGGGCAGGGCGAACCGGGCTACGTGGTGGAGGCTATTTAAGGGGGGCCGACCGCCGAGGCGGCCTCTTGATTCCTGCCCCGGCGACCCCTCTGCCACGATGACACCTGACCCCCCTGCCGCGACACCATGTGAGATAAACGACTTTGTTCCTAAGACCTGGCGCGAGTTGCTGTATGTGCGTCCTCGCGCAGAGGAATTGCCCACAAATAATGGCGCCTAACGTGAGTATTTAATTAGCACCGATGTGAAGGATTTCTATGTGCGATTTTGGACCGTACAGCCACAATCGTGGCAGGCGCTCTTTGTTTGGGACCATGCCGGACCGCTAGTGTTCGCGTAGGTTGGGCGGAATGTTCGCGTGGTAGTGAGTTGTACAGTGTTCTAAGTTTTTTTAGGGGTTTTGTGTTGTTTCTGTAGTTCTAGGGCGTTTTTCTGTTGTATATTTCGTGTGCTTGTAGATAGACTGCTTTTTTTGTACGTGAATGCCTTTGTCCATTCAGTTGTCGCCGTGAGTCGATAGGCGGTGCGACCGGACTGCTGACGAAGGCTTTCTTGGAACAGTCACGCGTAGGGTAGATTCTCGTATTTTCCCCCTGAGTTTCTGTATCGTATCGCGCCTGGCTTCGAGCGACAAGCTTGATAAGCGGAAGGGGCGTTTCCCCATTTCACTGTATAAAAGCGAGCGCGCAATAAAGCTTGGCGGGATTCGTGCCGTGGCACTGTGCTTATGCTGGTCTCGTCGGTCAACCCAGTCGACGTGAAGTCGATGCAGTTTAAGCGAATTATGCCTCCCAAAAAGGATCTCTCAGCCGCGGCCTTGGATTCCGGGGCAGCCGGGAGTGAGGCGAGGAACACGGCGGAGCCCGCGCAAATTGCCGACGCGGCGGCCGTAATAGTGCAAGTAACAGATATTTGCCGCATTGGCCTGTCAGCTTGGTTCGGTGGCTGGCGCCAACCAGGCCACAGCAGCGGTAGCATCGGCGACAGCATCGCGTCCGCGGATAAATATGGAGGTCCCCTCTTTTTCTGGGCACACGAACGCGAAATCAGTCCACGAGTTTTTGCAACACCTCGGGGACTACCAGACGGCTGTGGGCGCCCCAGACGACGTGATGCTAGGGCAGGTCCTGGGTGTAACACTCGTCGAGAGCGCGGCGCGATGGAGGTGTTGCCAGCCGATCTTACAGACCATGGCGGACTTTAAAGACCGTTTACGCGCCGAGTTGCTGCCGCCTAACTACGAACGCCGCCTGCTGGAGGAGCTTGCGTTGCGCGCCCAACACCCAGAGGAAAGCCTTCTCGAGTACATACGCGCAATGAAGGAGCTCTACAGGAGGGGAGATTCGAAGGCAACCGACCAAGATCAGGTCGCATGTGTGATCAGGCAGTGCCACCCACGCTTCAAGCCGTGTTTGCGGGGCCGCGGCTTTACAAAGCTCGAGATCTTAGCACTGGAGGCCAAGACCGTGTAGGTGGATTTACTTGCCGAACTGCGCTACCAGCCACCCCAGGCCAGCCGAATTGCTAGAACCGGGATGCGCCTAGCATGGAGGCCGAGACTCCGCGATGAGGGACCGGGGCGCAGATGTAATGGCCGTGGAAAGGAAGGCGGAACCGCTTGCTGTCCCTCGCGCTTGACCCGTACGCTTTCGAGCCGCGCAGTCGCGCGGGCCTCACAGGCCGCGCGCCGAGCGAGCACCAAGGAGGCGCGCACAAAGGGGAGAGTCGTCCCGAACCGATCCGTGGAACGAGAGGTCCCCCGTCCACACGGTGGTTGAACGACCGGCTTTGCTGGAATTGCAACCAGCCTGGTAACCCAGGCTAAGGATCCAGATGCCTCATTCACCGTGAATTAACTGTGTATATTTTTTTCTGTGTAATGAACTTGAACATGGCACACGAGTTCCAAGCTAGGCGTGGTCAGGGAAACGCCAAACGCTGGCAGCAATAAGTGGTCGCACCGACCTTTCGCCATCGGCGGGAGAATTCTGCAAAAGTCAAGGCGCTAGTCAAGGCGCTAGAGGTCTTTGTGCTGCTCGCCTGTAGAGCGTAGGAAGTTGTTCCGCGCTCAAGCCCATTTATGCTAGTGCAGTTATACGCGGGCTCAACGCAGTCGCTGGTCGGTGACGGGGTGTACGGGGCCTGCCGGATAGGTAACGTTCGTGTCAGACTAGCCGAAACCCCTTCAAGCTTAGCAGCTGGGGCGGCAAAGGCGGAGGGAGCAGAGGAGCTTTCATGGCAGAAAGCGGAGACATCGCTTCATCTATCTGTCTGGCTTGTCGATACCAGTGGGAAGAGATTTCCTCTCGAGTGAAGGCATTGTGCTCAACATGGGGTAGAATGGCTATCGTTGCCGCCCGCTCGCCCCCCTCATTCCCTTCGAAAGAGCACCCTTGCCCGACTGTCCTGCACAGAAGGCGGGTGTCCACGCCTGTACCACAAAAAGGCAGAGGGGCTCCCTCGAGATGCTGAAAGACGGTGACCCCTTAGAAGCAATTATTGCGTCTTTCTCAGGACCCAATAGTCAGCGCCGAAGGCTTGCTGTAAATTTACTCCCGTTTCCAGAATGCTTCACGGTGAAACCGGGCAGAACCGACATGCTTCAGGACGAGATTGGTAATGCGTGCCCTTTCAGGTGTAACCCGAAGCTGTTAAGTGCGCATAAGAGAGTGCTTCTCGACAGTGCTCGTGACGAGATGGTTGCTACCGGTGCGGTGAGGCCCTCGCAAAGTCTCTGGGCGTCACCAGTGGTTCTAGCACCGAAGAAAGATGGATCAGTCAGGCTGTGTGTTCATTACCGAAAGCTCAACTCGCTGACGCCTAAGGTTGCGTACCCTTTCCAGTCGATCGAGGTTGTGATGTGCGCGTTAGGGAACGTGAGGTTCTTCATAGTCCTAGATGCAAGCAGACGGTACCTGCAGATTGAGGTGGCTGAAGGTGACATTGAGAAAACCGCATTCACCTTCCTCCGCGGGCTCTTCGAATTTACTCGACTCCCGTTTGGTTTGTCTAATGCCCCGAGCCCGCTCATGTGACTGATGGACATCGTGCTGGGCGATGCACGGTTTTAACTGCGCCATGGCGTACCTCGACGACGTGGTGATATTCTCACAGCCATTCGAGGACCACCTCATACACCTGAATTCCATTCTCGATAGAATGAGACGTGCCTGTCTAACCATCAATCTAAAGAAAGTGCAGTTGGCATGGAAGAAAGTGAACCTCCAGGGCGTTGTCGTGGATGATGGCACACTGAGACCGAATGATGACAAACTGCAGGCAATTCTGAACTACCCCTGCCCGATGGATGTGAAAAGCTTGCAGATGTTTTGGGGATGGTTGCGTTCTGCAGGCAATTCATCCCGCGCTGCTCGGAGCTTGCAAAGCCGTCGCTTGTGCTTAAGAACGTGCTGTCGCTTCGCTGGCGCAAGTAGTTTCTCGAACAAGTAGCTCCTGGAGCTAGCAGCAGAAGCTATACGATCTCGCAAAAGTAAAGGAGACTACATAACTATAATCATGGTTTTTAGAGACTCGCGACCTGCTGGTCACTTTTCTTCTGAGCAAATTCAGCTTCACGTCACCTGACTAGCTTCTGTTAAAAGTGCCATCAGAAAGTGCAAGACCTTCGTCACATAAAATTTGCTGTCTTTGCAACTCATTCTATCTCAACAACATACTTCCGTTATTGGACTCACCTCTGAAAGAAACCAAAAACGACATACCGTTTTTGTTTTCAAGTAAATTTTCATTCATAAATCTTCATAAGGTTGTTCACTAGAAGCTTGCAACTTTTCTTTATCATTGCTATCTAGCTCTATCTCTGAAATTTACTCCTGTTCAAGTTCGACCCTAAACAGCTCAAACAAAGCCTCCACTATTGAATTAGAGTGGAACTCCATTCGCGGCTAGATTGCTACCATTCCAGACGCCACCGTCCTCAATATCAGAGATTCGGAATGCTTTTTCATCGTTTTTACTCGTCGTTGCACACATATAATGGGAGTTCAACACAAATTGGATGTAAAGAAATACACACACAAAAAATCGCGCTCGCTGTACAAACACAGGTCGAGGAGCAGAGAGAGAGAGAGGGGGACTCTTTAATGAAATGCAGAGAATTTAGCCGACGTTTAAAAATCGCTGGCATGCTACTCTGCGCAGGGAGGGGAATTTAGGAGATAAGAAAGAAGGAGAGCATTGTGGAAGAGGTTAAAAAAACGAAGATAAAATGCGGCCATGAAATGGGTACTAAGGATGCAATGGCGAGTATTGATGTAACCTATGGAATGATGGAGTGCATAGTCCGACAAATGGGCTGACGAAGTTCACTGCATGAAGAATGCATGAAGGTAACGTGCAAGTGAATTTAAAGCTTACCGAGATGTCCAATGTCTTTTAAATATGTAAATAGAAAGTTCATTGCAAGTCTCTGTTGCCTAAGGCAGGCTAAGGAACCTAAAACTTTGTCCATTGTTAGGGGCACTGGGCAGAGCTTCTGCCTGCAATGTTCATAGTACGCTCGCTCGTTAGCATACGCAGGGCACTCAAGCAAGATATGTTCTACAGTTTCTATCGAGGCACAGTTGTCACAATGCGGACTGTTCATTTGTCCAAAATGGTATCGCAAGCCGTTTGTATATGCAGCATTCAGACGAAGTCGATGGTAAAGTGTTTCCAGATGTCGATGAATTCTGGCTGAGAGTCTTGATTGAAGATGTGGGTCGATTTAGTGAAGAAATTGGTACTGATGTGTCGGAAAACTCCAAAGCCGATACGTTTCTTCGCAAGCAAAACTTTTAGCCATTTGGGACGCATCAGATTTCGTGAAAAAAGTTCGAATGTATCTCCGATGTTGATGGTTCTTACGGGCCGCTTCATCTGCTTTTTCATTAGCCTGAATGCCACAGTGAGCAGGTACCCACTGAAATGTTATGCAGTGGCCTGCGGCAATAGCTAAATGATGTAGATACTCGATGTCCAGGGAAACTGGCTGGTGTTTTCTTCAGCAGGTTGGCCAGGATCTGCAGAGATGCTTTTGAATCGGTGAAGATAACCCAACGGCCGGCGGTTCGGCGCAGGATGTAAGAAACAGCTTCCTTAATGCCGTGAAGCTCAGCTGTCGTAGAAAATGTCCTCCGCTGCAGCCGGTAAGAAAGGGCATGGCCTGTTGAGGGCACATAAAGGCCACAAGAAGAGGTTTCTTTAGTAGTTGAACCATCGGTGAAGATATGGGTGTGCTGCCTATGTTCCTCCGTTAAGTAGGCGAGAGTAGCTTGCAGAAGCACTGCCTGTGGCATGCGGCTCTTTGCATTCACACCTGGAACAAACTTCTTCACCTTTAGAGGAGAGAGTGTCCATGGGGGAAAGGCCAGAGGTAGTAGTTTCTGTGGCTGATTAATAGTAGGCAGGGGCAGGAGCTGCACTGCCTGGCCAAAGCTAGAGTTGCTGTGAGTTAGGTGCACATGGTGCAGGAAGTGCTTCTTCCCTTGCAGGACATGGCGGAGATGGGTACGCATAGTTTCCTGGGCGGCAATCACCTGTAGTGGGAGACATCCTGCCTCCGCTACTGTTCCTGATGCAGAGAAACCCTTTGGGAGGCCAAGGCATATTCGCAGGCAGTTGTTCCGTGCGGCAACGAGAGTCTTATTGCTTGATGTATATAATCTTTGAAGCACTGGTAGACAGTAGCGCAAGGTTCCTTCAACGTACGCTTTTTCAAGCAGAAGCATTGATCGGCAGTTGCTACCCCACCTTGTTCCCGCCATGAACCTGAACACTTGCGATGCTGCAGTGATCCTCTCGCGGAGTTTTTTGATCTGAGGTGTCCATGACAGATTATAGTCGATTACAACACCCAGGAATCGCTGAGATCGTACATATGGTAGCGATCGTCCGCCTAGGAGCAGCGGATATCGGGTCATCGTTTTTCTTCTAAACGCCATTGCAACACTCTTTTCTGGCGAGAGACGAAGACCTCTGGAAGCCAGGTACATCGAAATGTGCAATAGCGCTCTCAGAAGACGTTGCTGGGTAATATAGCGCGAATGTGATGCTGTCCAGATGCAGATATCATCAGCATAAATTTTATGCGGACCCCTCGCGGAAGGTTTCTTCTTATGTGTATAAGGACAATATTGAACAGGAGAGGGCTGAGCACCGCTCCCTATGGTACGCCCCTCTCCACTGCGTGAAAACGTGTTGGACCGTTTGGAGGAGCAGCCATAGCAGCAGCAGCCTGAACAACAGCCGATAGCTACTCTAACTCGCCAAAATTACGCCACCACCGCACCGGCTGCGCCGCCGCCACACTTCGTTGGCGCAGGCTGCGTTGCTGGGCCGCGCTGGCGACCGAAGGGCGGATGGTCCAAGCTTAACAGGCCGCCTCCTCGTCTCCGCTCCACGTCCCCCCAACGGCAAGAGCCCCCCGCTAGAGACCAGCCACACGCAAGGTGATGCCAGTGCATCCTGCTGCCTGCCGGATAAGAACAAGAAGTGCAACCTGGCTGTGTGCCCTGACTCTAGCCAGAGGGCAGCACACGGTTTTCGTCCAGAGCTCCCCTGCCCAGTTCCTTGCGCAGAGGGCGTGTCGCTGTGGCCCCTGTGGCCCCTGTTGCCCCGCGAGGTACCGTATCTGAAAGGCGCAACTTTTTGCGCAACTTTATGCGCAACTTTTTGTTGATATATAAGAGCAGAATGCTACATTTAATTCAAAGTTCATATCTGTAATGAAATATTAATTTTCTTCAGTACAGGAAATGCTACTTGTCAAAAATTGCCTCTAAATGTGGGGTCTCCTGGCTCTCAAGCGACCTTGAACCCGCAGGAAGCACAGAGACGACGATGGCTCTCCTCGCAACGAAAGGTTGAACCGCTACCGTTGGTGCGATCAGCCACTGATCTCCTCAGTGCCTAATGTTGTGCTGACTACAAATTGATTTCCTATCTTCTCTGCAAGAAGGCACCCTGCTCTTTAAGAAGGCCTGCCTGCTGTGGAACAGTTGCTTTTGGAGTCAAAGCAAATGGATTGCATTCAATTTATCATAGTGACCGCGCTGAAAAGCCTATCAATATGCTTGTTTACCACTAACAATAATAACCAATATATTATCGAGACATGGTTTACTCAACAGGTGAAGCTTATTTTGACATATCTCGTTCGTTTTTTTTACCTCCTTGTTTTCATACAGACGACGAGTTTAACTCAACTGTGCCGAAGTTAAATATTTCAATACCAAGGACGCAGCCATGGCGGGACAGTGTCACAGCAGTTTGTCTTGCAACTGTGCCTCAAAACCGCTTCAGCTACTTCAGCCGATCCCGATCGCAGATTAGACGCCAGCGATGATGCCGGCCTTCTCAATCGTAAAGCCTTCCTGACATAAGATGGCAGAAAGAGAGGAAGAGAGCGGGTGGAAGTTGAAAGGCAATGATTTTTCGAAGAAAATGATCCTGTTTTCTGTCCTAGAAAGAGGGATTACAAAGAAAAGAGAAAAGAAGTGAGATAAAAATTGATTATGTCAAGTGAGGAAGTATGGACTTAGTAACGTGGTTGAACTCAGGTGAAAACAAACCGCACATAGTGTTCTGTTGTCTCGTGTGCAGTATTCTGGAACACTTCACCAATTCCTTGTATCTTTCTCTGGGTGCTACAAACAAATCATCACGCACAGCCGAACATAAAACATATTCAGTAAACAGGTCCGTCCACACACAGGGTGACCATGGGAGCGCGTGTCCGAACTCTTCGGAACGCCAATATGTCCGGCGCGGCCGCGGATCTAATCAGAATGGCACAGCCGGTGAAGGACCTGGAAATGGAGCTTCTTGTCGTCGTGCATTTTGCTGCGATGCATGGCCTCGACGGACACACTGGCGCTGTGAAGAGCGCGGCCATGCGGTCGAGTGTTCACGCTAGGAGTGCACGGCCGTCTACATGAAGAAGCCGCTATAAAGGGAACTCTGTCCATGAAGAACATTAATGTTCTGTTTTTGAAAAACGAAACGAGGTCACGCTTACCGTTTCCAATTCCGTCTGGAGGATTATGACCTTTCAGAGGATGGTAGTGATGACGCACTTTTACGTCACTGATGTCATCCTCGTAGCCGACGAGGGCCGGCGACCGCAGCGCAACCGCTGGCTACTCACTTTTGCTAAAGACAGTACATTGATAAGAAACTGTCCGCTCACTTCCTGGCCCAGCGCTGCACGCATTGCAGCTGGAAAGAGGAGCTTCTAAAAGTTGGATACTTGTCCAAGGATTGATTTCAACGTTGCGGTATTCATTTTCAGAATGGAGACTGCTTAGCCGTGGTATGGTCTGGTTCTGCAAAACACTTCAATCTCACATCTATTCTCAAATTCAAGGAAGAATACAATAAAGAGGGCAATTTTTTTCCAAGGGATTTCCGAAAGACTTAATTCTTTGGGCAGTTTTTCACTTGGGGACATTTTTATTACATGGCGCTTCCTCTCCGGCGATTTCTTGCGGGAACATCTTCTGGAGATAATTTTTCCCTGGGACGTTTTTTCGTACACCATGGAAGGCTATCATCTGCACCGTTTTTTCGTCCACGCGCAGGTTCTTCCTTCGTTTTTTGCAGCAGACTTCAGCGTGGAAAGGTGATTACGCTTGGAGAAGAACCAGCGACACAGAGCTCTGCACTTGTGGACTGCAATTTGCTTTTTTTTTGGCAGCATGAACTTGCCTTTTTCTAAGATTCGCTGCGGGCTTCTGAGCAATAAAATTTATTTTAAAAGTGCGCTAGAACTTTAGTGGCCATTCCCCGCAGTTAGCCTTTGTGTATTTTCCGATTCGTCTGAAGTCAGTATTTTGTCAGGTTGCTCACCATTCAGTGGGCAGGTGAGCGCCTGCCCACTGAATTAATAGATTCAGGCGGCGGCAAAATTAATAGTGAGAAGCTGCTCTGGAAGAGCAACCTTGATCGCAACAAAACCCAAGTAACCGAATTCCCACCGATGGCAGCACCTATCATACAAGGGCAGTGGCGCATCGCTTGACCGCTGCACAACTGCGCAAAGAGTGGTAGAAAGACTCTCAGAGATCTATGAATGGAGAGAAAGACCGATTCCGCATATGTGGACACTAACCCATTATCGCTATCCGAAGAACTGCCATACGTGAACACTGGATCTGAGCAACGCAGACGTAGTGAAAATCGAGCAGTTGGAGCACCGAATTCGCATTCGGCCTAACTACACAAAACGACCACAATTTTTTTTTTGCTCCGTTCATCGCCAACAATTCTGGACAAAAGAATCTTTGAACTGGAACCCTTTTATGAACGCAAATTTTTCATATCATGAAAGATCTCACTTTAATAATCAATACATCCGCACACCTGGACGGCAAAAGCCTTTATTTTTCACCGTTTTATGTGTACCTAATGTGTATCAATGCACGCTTTAAGTCAAGGCACTGACGCAGTATTCTTGAAGTATGTGATACCTTTTTGCTTATCTATAGTGGTGGTGACGTTATCAGCAATGATAGTGCAATGTTATCTATTTGCGACAGATTAAGTTTCACCACACTCGTGACAATCTAAAACATCGAAAACCAAAATTGGCCACCATGTAATTCTTTCGTCCACCGACTGGTCAAGACCTGACAAAAAGACCGTTCAGGACCGGCGCATATAGAAGCCTATGATGGGGCCGGCCTTATCAATACAGAAGCCTTCCTAATATAAGATTGCAGTAAGAGAGGGAAAGAGTCAGTGGATATTGAAATGCACCGATTTGCAGAAGAAAGGATGGTGTATCTGCGCTGTACAGAGGAAAAGAAGGGGTATTACAAAGCAAGCAGAAAAGTGTGGCAAAAAAATTTGTGGGGGCTTAGCTTCGGTTAAGACTGGTAGGTTACGAAAGCAAAAGCGCAGCGCCTCCAACTGAAGGAATGCAGTGAGCCGCGTCTACAGGTCATGCGTGGCTACCGGCCGCCGCTGCGCGACGACTCAAAGCGTCTTAGAACGCAGTGCGCCACGTCTACAGGTCACGCGTGGCTACCGGCCGCCGCTGCGCGACGACTCAGTCTTCAGTAATTTTTTTATATTTTGTTTTTGATGTTGTTGCGACTGAGAGTAAGAAAACATAATCTACAGCTGGTATGACGTCACCGCGGCAGTAGCCCCACAGGTGCGCGGCGCGGCGTAACTGCGGCCGGGCTATCTGAAGGAGCGAGTTGGTCGCCCATATTCACTCCGCTAAAGGTCAAACGTAACTGCGGCCGGGTCACGCGAAGGCTTGAAAGTGCGAGTAGTATTGCTTTCGCAATAAAATAAAGAGTGTCGAGAAGGAAGTATTGACTTAGTGACGTCGTTGAATTCAGGCGAAAACAAAACGCGAGTAGTGTACTGTGCTCACGTCTGCTGTATTTTGCAACACTTTAGCGATTGTTTGTATCTTTCTTTAGGTGTGACAAACAAAGAATCACCCACAACCGAATACAAAACATCTTTAGTAAACAGATTCGGCCACACATGGGGTCAACACACGAACGCGTTGCAAAGCTCTTCGAAGCGGCAGTACGTGCGACACGGCCATGCATCTAATCAGAGTGGTGCAGGCGCAGGACTCGGAAGTGTTTCTCCCCGTCTACTTGCATTTTGCTTCGATTCGTGGCCTCGATGGATGCAGTGGCGCTTTGAAGAGCGCGGCTATGCGCTCAGGTATTCACGCTAAGGTGCAAGGCCTTGGGCTTGAAGAAGCCCGTATGTGGAGAAGCCTGTTACATTGACAGAAGTAACGAGACTACCCTTACTGCTTCTGATTCCATCAGGAGGCTTATTAGAGTCCAGAGAAGGGTAGCGATAGAGCAGGTTCACATCTAAGATGTTATCCTCGAAGCCAACAATGGCTGGCGACAGCAGCGATGAAACTTGATGGACTGCAGGCTGTTTTCGCAAACTCAGCATCCTGGTTACCTTTGGTAGAGACTGTGCATGAAGAAGAAACTGTCCGCTCACTTTCTACTCCAGCACTGCACGAGGCTATCGGATCTACCAGACAATATATAAATTTGATAATATTGTCTCGGTTGGTCAGTAGACAAATCTCAATCTTTCAGTGAAGTTGGTTTTGTCAGTAAAAAATGCCTACAGAAACCAATGTCAGCCGTCACAGCAGCGTTAGTTTCAAAGTTGATACGTCCTAGAAACTGATCATACAGCTCATCTCTCAGGGCGCAGTAAGACCAGGCCGATTAACACTTTTTTTTTTTTGCTAGTGCATGCCAGCAGGTAATGCGACGAAGCTATCTTCTTCTGAATGCACAGTTGAGACTCCTTCATGAGGGAGAAGAAATGAATTTCAGCGTGTTTCTGTGTCTTCCTAGTTGGGAGAAGGGGGGAGGGGAGGGCTTTATTCAGGGCCTTATTGGCTCGCGCCACGCCGCTTGCCTCTTGGATCAGCCATCGCTGCTCTTGCAGGTCTGAGCTACTCAGCGCAGTCTCCCGGGAGGAATTTGTGGACCGGGGTTTGGGGGCAGTCAGGACGGCACAGGGATTTTCAGCTAGAACTGTAAAATGTAGGTTTACTCCATGGAAGGTGCAGGAAGGGAGATATTGTGTAGGCGAGAACATGTGAAGGGTGAAGAGACAGGGGAAGAGTGTAGTTTGCAGTCGGCGCCATGCGACGGCTTTTCGGTTAAGAGAAGGGTGTGGTGCGGGGAAGTGTCTTCTGCTGTGCCTGTATTGTTCGAGGGCTTCGGTGTAGTTCGGTGGTGCTGCTGGTGCCTCGTCGGGGTCGGACAGCTCTTGCAATGATGTCCGGCTGTCGCATTAACGCTTTCATTATCATGGACAGAGGCGTGTACACGTGTCGAGACAATGTGCACCGTGTGTAACACGGTAGAAGTTAATGATGCGAAGTCAGGTGTGTGTAAGGCGTCCCCATTCTTTTTGCCAAAGTTCTGCAGGTGCTTTGCGAGTAAGTGGCTGCTGTGACCCTTTAGTGTTTGTATGGCTGTTCCAGCAGCTTGATCTATTATAGTGTGCTTTTCTCTAAGCTCGTGGTTTACGGTCTGTTCAATTCAATGCTACCCCGTTCCTGTTCTCGCACAAGATTGCCCACTCAAGGCAAAAAAGCCTGCATATGAGACTGATGAGAGGCAGGCTCAAAATACAGGGCATTTGCGAAGGTCTCTGGAATGTGCTCAAGAAGTGAAGACCTTCCAAGCGTGGTGATCGCGCATACTCTCGTAGCCACTACATTCCTACGGGGAAGAGCAAACCTCTCTCGTTTCCATGAGGATTCTTTGGTACTGGCAAAAATTCGTTGAGATGAGTTTCTTACGTGTCACACGGGCACCTTGCTCAGAATTTATAACGGAGAGTTGACGGGTAAGTTGGTGCTGTATCGTGCAAAGAAAGTGCAAATAACAGGGACAAAAACTGATACAAAGAGCAGGAGACACATGCGAATGCTGATTGCAAACTGAATTTTCTTCAGCACAAACAATTATACCTTAAGTCAATAAGTTGTTTCTAGTATGGCAGTACAATTGCTTCAAGTACAAAACAATTTAATTGGTAGTCAAGACACGTGTGTCTCGTTTTTGGAAATTTCTTTGTACCTTTTACTCGCACTGTGTTTTCAGATTGAACTTTATGCGTTATTTTGCTATTTTTGCTTTATCATGGGAAAATATGTTTAGTTCCTTAATTTCGAGTCGTAATGCCATCCCTGGTTCTTTCCTATTTTCATTGGCATCAAGTAGACAGCAAGCCCGTTTTACAACCTCATAGCTGCTAACATTTATTAGATTTGCATCTGGGGAGAGAAAGACAGCAAACGATTGAAATGCAGAGATGGTAACAATTATGTTGTCCCCAGCTTTCTGGTAGGCCCGTGCTCACCCGTTATTACTTGCCTACCCCCTGCGCTGACTCTGAGAGCCTTGAGCATAGTGCGACCATTATAGTCGCCACTTGAGTTAACGGGCGTAAGTGGCTAGCAAATGCTTTGAAACATCTTTCGGACGCTGAATACAGGCGGAAGGTGCGAGCACGCAATATGCCGTGGATTCAACACAGGCAGCATGAAAGCTAAGGAAGCAGTCCTCATACGTGCTGCTCATAAGCGAGCAGATTTGTGGCCACCCTTTTTGTATAAAAAAATCACATTTTAATTTTGACGAAAGTCTGCTTGTGACTTCATCTCATTATTACATGTCTGACACTAACCAAGTGTGCCAATCAGGCTTTAGCATTCAGACTGCAAGAACTCTAAAATGAGTCTTACATCCTCAAAAAATGCATCTAATAAACCAGCTTCCTGGATACCAATCACTGAGGCCACTGGCATCATCGTCGCTTTATAACTGATGTGTTTATTTTGTTCTTGTTCTTTAATTTATATATGTTGATGATAACAAAATCGTTAACCGTAAAACAAATAATAACTACTCAGCGGAACGCCCTGCTCGCGCCCAGCTCCAGCAGCAGCCAGCGCCGTTGTTGAGGAGCAGCTGATGTCTAAGCTGCCTAGGCCGAGTTCTCGCCCTGACTTCGTAGCAGGCGCGAGCAGCTGAGCAGGGGTGCCTTCATGTAGCTCGGCCCATTCACCTCCTGCTTGAAGAGCAAGCTGCGTCGGCCCGGCACCCCAAGTGCAGCTGAGCAAGCTAGGGAGTGCAGTCGGGTTGCTTGCCGGCACCCTCCCTCTCTGGCTGATCCATCTGAAGATATCATGCTGCCAAGGCCAGGTTGACGATCTGGAAAAAAGTGCGTTCTCGAATGACGCCATTTAGTCAATGTTTTTGCGGGCACTAGAAAGAAAATCGCGCTGTCTTATGCAGTCTTGCCAGTCTGACCTGCAGTTTCTTTAGAATATTTGTGTTAATTCAAACAGGATCACGTCATTTTTCTCCCCGTTTCAGCACCGTTCCAGCGCTGTCTTGACAATGAGACATTACTGTGACGTGAACCTCTAGCGTGTCAAGTAAGAAGTCGAAAGTACCGGAAAGATCTAAAAAACCATAAATGGCGCTAGTTGAAAGTGTTATTTAACTGCGCGGCTATTGTTAGAGAACGACACTGAAAAGACAAAGAAATTAAGAGAATTAATGTGCGAAACGATTTTAGTGAGTAAATACGATACCATTGTGAGCATCTGAACAAACTATATATTAGGTGTGACAGTAAG
This sequence comes from Amblyomma mixtum, assembly GCF_055824585.1. Lineage (NCBI taxonomy): Eukaryota > Metazoa > Arthropoda > Arachnida > Ixodida > Ixodidae > Amblyomma > Amblyomma mixtum. The sequence goes on from NC_143014.1 coordinate 290,872,698, forward strand.
TGTACCTTGCACTTGCAACTATATTGCCATAGTCAGAGCCTAGCAGAAATCTTGCTTGTGCATTTTGCATATTGCGTGTGCAGGCTCGTTGCCATAACAACTGTGACGCCAAGCGATGATTGGACGCCATTTGGACGAAAACCAATGTGCATCCACAAATGGCCATGCCCGACGCGATGGTCTCCTCCAGGTTTGACCCGGGTGATTTAAAAAAAGGATGTTCCGGGCCACCCTCGGAAATGTATTTCACAGCTTTGATATTTTCGCCATGTCGTTGCTATGGTGTCGTTTTTGACGTCACTATTCACGTCACTGCGCTTTCGCGCGTCGAACATCAGTATAGTTAAACCCCGGCTAATTTTTTACTCATCTACAACGCACGACAAACATGACCGAATTATCTAATGTCCGCATTCTTCGTTTAATTTCAGAACTTCAAGATATAACTGCAGAATATTTTTACTGGGTTGGATAAATGCAAACTGTTAGCTGTCTCGAAAGTTACCAGGCCAAAGCTGCGCACAGTTAACATAGTAGACAAGGATCTACGCGTCGGCGCGGTAAGGGCTGCAAGTCGTTGAGTTTGCTGCATGATAAGTGCAGCAGGAATTCCTCAATTGTCCCCAAAAGCTCACCAAAACATTTATGCAGTATCAATAACAGTCGAATACCACTTTTCTCCTGCAATATGGACCTTTTTAGCGGACCTTGAGCAAAAGAATATACCGTTGAGAGATCCAGTGCTGCTCACATCCGGAAATAACAATTCGCAGGGATTTCCACCTCACTATTCAGCTAACACAGCAGGAACAAGTTAAAAAAACAGACTGAGGAGCCAGTTGGTCAGTCATGTGATCTGAAGGAATGGTGTAGCGCTACACGTAGAAAAGGTGGGGGTGGCAATAGGGGGCCCTATTGCTATCTCTATGTAATGCTCGCACTATCTTTGCCGTTTAAACGTATCGTTTGAACGCTACATTCTGCGCTCAAGAGCACTGTTTTAGTGTCTGGCCCCGCATATCTTAGTTAACGGTGATTTCGTTTAGATTTGACTCTTTTAAATGGTCTCGTCCGTTGCGTGAGCAACATGTACATTGTGCATATTTCCCCCACCGAAAAACGCAACAGAAAACTCTCTGTTGTCACAACAAATTTTCTGTAATTTCGGGCGGTCTCCTGTTGCAGCGATAAAATACAGAAACTTACTGCACAACTAATCAAAAATACAGCACTTCAGAAAGGTCTTTGTTTTCGACTAAGCGACAAAACGTTCTGTATTTCTGCCACCACTCGTGTTTTTTGACTAAAAGCTGCCGTGACGACATGCAAAAAGCAGCTCCTGTCCTGTCTCCGCCCGTTCTGCGTCTTGTTTTAACACTGGATTTTTCGACATCAAAAAAAAAATGTGGCAGCGTTCTCGTTTTTAAACTGGTCAGCTTCTGTACGGGTGGTTATCAAAAAGTGACGTGCCAGCCTTCAAGCGCGTCGACCATTATGGCGGGAACTTCATGTTAGCAGTCACCATAACCGCTGAAATCATTGAAGGGTGCCCGCACAGCCCCTCAAAAATCGGCATACTGGATTTCGTGCTTATTTATCTGCTATCTTTCACTAAATGGCCATTTTCTAGGTTGAACGACATGCCAACTTCTGTTTGTGAGCAGCCAAAGCAATGATTGCCTCTCACAATTCTCCAGGGAATCCTTGAAGTTGCATGTGACAGTTACCTCTGGGATTGAAACAAGCAAAACAGCAACAACCCGTTCCTAACACTTCATCGACTGCGCTGGCGATTTTAGCTGCATGGAGCTCGATGTACTACCTAGTCCCCATCTCTGCTGAAAATGAAAAGGAATGACAAGGCACTTTCCCTCGAAAACATACTGCCCAGGAAATCTGCCGATATTTCCTCTAAACTAATTGTCCGCTTTTACATGTTAGGGTTAGAGTTGTGGCTAAATTTAGTTCTAACCTTTCCAACAACGAAGAAATGGTCCGCTTCCTGCGCTTGATATGCGAGACCAAACCTAATCACAACATGTCAAAAGAGAGAAGAAATGACTTGTGGACCGCAGGAGCGGGTAGAATTGTGGCAAAAAGGAGGGAAAGACCTGGGCTGCAAATGCGCATCCAGCCGGTGCTGCAACTCTACTCAGAATATTGCAGTGTGGTGAATTTAAGAATTCAATAGTTTTTTGGCACCTCAAATCAGGATTTAAATGCTGTGTTCTGTTGAAGTGGTTTCAAAATGAGCGCAACAGCTTTCGCGTCAAATGTTTCGCTAAGTCAGTATTCTATTCTGCACTATCAAGCGGAGATAGAACACCACTAAACGTAATAGGCGGTGCAAGAGCGCTGCGACAGGAGAGCAGAGAAGAAGACGCTAACTATTTCTGATCCCAGACTCACAAGGAACTGACAGCAGCAACAGCAGCAGGAGCAGCAGCAACAGCAGCAGCAGCAACAGCAGCAGCAGCAACAGCAGCAGCAAATGCAGCAACAGCAACAGCAGCAGCAGCAACAGCAGCAGCAGCAGCAGCTCGTGTTCGAGATGCATGTCTGCGACTGCATGTCGCTGGAGGCAGCATTCACGCAAGTGTTTCCGGCTGGAGCGGCCCGCTTGAAATTGTTGCTGGGCAGCTGGCTTCCAATGGCTTTGGTACGGGTGCAGGCTCTTAGGTCCGGGTCGCTGTGCAGCGGTGTCAGTGGCCGAGAGCTCTGAACATTGCGATAGTGGCACCGCTCCTTCGTGAGCTGAAAACATGAAACATGGCGCTGCATGGTCTTCCCTTAACACAATGTTTTCCGCCCCTTTCCATGGAATAAAACACGGACAGTGGCCTGGCGGAATTTGGCCCGCTGTCTGTGTCTGCCCAAAACTGGCCGTTATAGAAGCATAACTTTTTAAGGAGACAGCTGTCATTCCTGCGCTATATTTGTGGTATAAGCGCTGTAATTCTGTGGACGTTGTTCCGGGTATTTACAGTCTCGAATCAAAACGGTGAACGAGAAGGGTAGCTGGTACATGTCATGTGTCTTAGGAGCGTTCTATGGATATGTATATATTTATGTCTATAAACTGCTAGCCCCGCTTCAGACTATTACAGGAGAGCGTTTGTATGCGTGACAAAGCACAAATCAAAAATCAATAATAAAGACATGCATGAAACGAAGCAAAACATTCATAGGCGGACACATTGAACAAGGAGCAACATGAAAACAGACTAAAGAAAGACTTCAACTTTGGTGCTAAAGGCAAAGCATTCAAAATCATTTCAAAGAACACATTCATACACGGAGTACACATAAGCAAGGAAAAACATGAAAATCAGAAACAGACTGAAGATGGTATCTCATATTGGCGTGTTGACAGAATTAATGCAGCTGTCACTTCAATGAACTTTAACTAAAGAATCCTACGAAGTTACGAATTTATCTCTGGCGTTCCATTCGCGTAGGGCTCGTTGGAATAAGGAAAAATGATATGTGGTTGGCACTAGAGTTAATTTATCGTGAATTTGTGCTTTCAGCGCATTCCTCTAGACCGGCTAAACCAATTATAAGTGGCAAAGAAAAGTTAACCGGTTCATTACTGTGCACCTGGGGTGCGCCGTCAGAGATGGTTTGTTGTCTTGAAGGCTCGCTGCCCCTGCGGTGCACCGTCGGTGACTGTGTAACGACGACTTGCAACCATGGAAGGTAGCGCGAAAATGGACTGAAGTTTCTATACAGGAGATTTACAACATGTACAGCATATTAAAGGGGTTACGAATAAGACGGAACTGGGTAACAGGGAAGTCTTCCCTCTTCGGCAGAGCCAAAGATGCAGAGCATCTAAAATTAGCCCAGCACTACGAAATGGGGTCCCGGGCTCGGTCTTCGGTTGAAAACACGATTGGTACCTTGCTGCGTGCTACCCCCTTCAACTATGACCGTATTAGTAACTTTTCCATTCAAAAAAGAAACCAAATTAGTTACAAAATGCGATACACAGAGCGATTTCGTCGAAGCGATTGGCTTTCCGCATCGCGCGTCCCGCCCTACAACTTTGATAGTGCACACGAAACCCTCTCTCAAAGTAAAAAAAAAATCTAGACGTACTACAGAGTCCCTTTCTGCATGCACGGGTCAGTCAAGCGCCTTCCTAGAACACACTCAGTTATTAACCCCCGTGTGGTTCCCACGCTCAGGAGATTGCGGTAAACTTGAATGATCACTGTCCTGCAATCTCCTCTTTTGAGGGGGCGGGGGGTTGCTGTGATCCGCTGCCTCCGGCGGTTTCCTGAAGGATCGAGGGAAGCAGCTCTTCGGTTCGCATGCACAAAAGTAATGGCCCTGGCCTTCTGACGAGCCATTGACAGCAGGCCACACGGTGGTGCCTGTCTCCCCAACGGCTAGCGGTGTTCTGTCCGACAATCGGGCTCCCACGTACAGCTGCGTGTCACCAGCCACCCTTCCTACCCTGGCCATTACTGCGACGGAGTGTTCAGCGTGCCTCCTGCCGACTCATCGGCCCCTACAGGCAGCATCCAAGCTAAATGCATTAGGAATTAATTGGTATAAAAGTTTCAGGCTATGGAGTGTTACGCGACTTGATAATTTGTAGTGGCCTAAGCGGGAAAGCAATTCCGTGCGGGAGTCTGTGCGACGGTATCGGCTGCAGATAAAGGGAACCGCTTTTCGTTGCAGTGGCATGAAGAATGTTTACATCTTTCTGCACACATGGAAACCAAACCAGATGGTGTTTGCGTGTTCTAAAATTGGACGGATGAGGACCTTATATGCGAGTAGCTACTTACTGGAAGTTTCAAAACGCAAGGCGCGCCTAATAAAGTATTACTGTTCACTGCTTCCTCCATTGTTTTTGCACTTTGGTTTTTCAGCAGTGGTTATCTGAAATAACGGCACCAGATATTTCCGTTTGGCTACTGCTTTAACAATACCATTGCCATAGCCGTAGAGGCAGCTGAGTTTTGTTTTCTTATTTGTGAGTGTCATCAGGACCGTTTATTTTTCTAGATTTATCCCCATCCCCTATTTAGCCACTATACACGTTGTTTAACGCCGTGTTTAGACTTACTTGGTCTTCTTGAGCATATATTTTTATGTGCAACGTATAGATACCGGCAGCAAGGACTGAGAAGGAATATTGCAGACGATATCCTGAGAAGGGATATTGCAAACGATAATCCCCAACAGGAAAGCAAGGCAGAAAGGTAGACAAGAGAGACGAAAATAAAAATGACGCATAAAAGAAGAGAGCTACAACGGAGCTGTTCTCAAAATAGCAAGTACAAAATGCATTGAAGCAAGCCACGTAATGGGACAATAGAAGTCTTCACAGGGATTCAAAAGGAACTGCATTTGTCTAAAGCAAGAACGGAACATACAGGGTCGTTAAGCGGCAAGGTGAAAGACGATGGTAGGCAAAGACGACAAATTCGTGCGAGGAAAAGCATAGTGGGGCAACTCATCCGATCATCTGTATCAGACTATTGCGAGATGATGAGCACAAACACCACATGCAAGAATGTGAGCTGCGCGAATAAGCTCTGAAATAAGAGTGTCCATGTAGGCAACCAAGAGCTGGGGAGCCGCCTTGGCGCCCAAGGTTTCTGATGGCCGCTTAGACAAAATTAAGAATTTACTTCTTTGTCCAGTGAAACGAGTGCACAGTATGCAGCCTTTCTGTGGTCTCTCGTTTATTGCTCGCACTTAGACGGCCAATTAACCAGTTACAAGAAACTAGCTTAAAGGTATTGCAATGACAGCCCACTGCAACAACTTCCGGGCGTGTAGAAACATTACAGGTGCTATAGTCAAGCATTTTAGGAGGCTACTGTAGCGACAGCTCTAAAAAATACTTTTTTAATTACCGTTATGGCGTTTACAATCACAGTTAATTATAAGTTATGGTCATCTATATCCTATTCTGAATGTAAACAAAAAATATTCCTAGCCACTTAAAGTATCATGATACGCGGCAATATTATCTTAAAATTTCACAAACTACGCTTGGTTCCGCGCTTTCCTCCCAAATGGTGCTCACTATTTCTTTTTTTTTTGGCGAAAGCAATACTACGCCAGGTTTTGAGCCGTCAGCGTGGTCCCGGCGGTAAGCAAGTTTGACCTTTAGACGACCCCCGTAGCGACGTCACACCGAGCGGAGGAAAAACTGGAGACCAGCTCGGCTCGTCGGCGCGGTCCCAGGGTAACCACGGCGCGCCGCGCATCTGCTGCGCGCCGCAGCCGCGAGGAGGCGCTCGCTGTGGTGACGTCATACCAGCTGCGAAAAAAGGGCCCCCAGCTCGACTCGTAGGCGCGGTCCCAGGGCACGGTGGAAGAATATAGACCAGAATCCAGAGCCGCTCCTGGGCGCGGCCATTTTCCGCCGACTGGTGCGCCGCGGTGCGGGCGTTTCTTTGGAGACTGCGGGGCTGCGGCAGCTCCGCTGCCGCGCCTGCATATAGCCGCGCTTCGGGCGCTAAAAAAACATTGCCGAGCATGCTTCCGCAGCGTGGCTGTGTTGCAGGAAGTATTCACGTTATCAAAGGGAGCACATTGATTCGTTTTAATGACATTTAGTTTGACATTCACGTGAATTGTGCTGACGCTTAGAACGCGCTCGTGCTTATATCGCTACCGTCTTGGTGCTCCAATGCAAAAAAAAAGAACTTTTTGTTCAGTATAAAGTATTAGGTGTGCGGCTAGCATGCAGTTCCAATTCCCATGCACTCTTAATCCTTCGGCCATAAAGTACCACCCACATAGGGCTTTCTTGTCGCATGCGTGGTGCGCCAGTTTATCAACAAATTACCGCTGTGAGCTTGACTGAGTCGCAGCGCCAACAAAAAACAAAATTTGTCATGGTTTATGCAACCTGGTGCATAAAAACGTACTTTTGCTCAAATTATCAAAGCTTGAATGGATATTAGCAGCGAATCCAGCTTTCACGTATTCTGAGGTCCGAAATCGCGTTCATTTTATTCGGTAGCTCTCGTCGCGTGTGACAGCGTTGCATAGGCGCGTTTGGCTAAGTGTGAATGAATGTATTAAAATTGCGCATATTTTCCTATGATTAAGGTAGACAGCAAAAGCAGAAAGACATTACGGTAAACCCTTAAACCCCCCCTTAATCGGATCCCTATGACTTGCGTGCGGAAAGAGCAACTGAAATCGGTAGCGGTCGTGCTTACAATCCTGTGCATGAAATGTGTTTCATGGGAACTAGAGCAAGCTCAGCGAAAGGAGGTGATCGAAAACACGCGCTTCTTTGGACAACCTTCAGTCTGTAGCTCGCCTATCCAGTTACTACACCACTGAATCAAATCAATAAATCCACATACCTGCGCTTAAAATTATCATAGATGATAGCGCACGTAAAACACGGCAACAAACGACATGCCAGCGCAGAAATCTGCTTAGAAGAGCCGGTTTCCAGTCCGTACACTACCTGGCCGACTACTCCGCTGAAAAAATTCTTGCTGTTTGCAATACTATTCCAGAATTTCCCTGAGCAGCGCCGCCGCACCAGCGCCTCGGTGGAGCAGCGTCGCCGCTGCGGTGCCAGCGTTTAGAATCCTGAGCCAGCAGAATATCATCATTTAAAAACGTAGCGCGAAAAACGAGACAAAGAAAAGGTGAAGACAGGACACGAGCGCTAATATCATTTATCAATATCATCATGGTGGGCACAAACAACGACACAGACGCGCACTGCTTCGCCGCACTCGCATCCAAATGAACGGAAAAAAACTCGGAGATGTCACGTTAACGACTAACTGCGCGCAAGATAACCGCAGTACTGTCTGGTAGTGGGAAAATGTGAGTAGTAACGCACAGCACACACCCTCATTCGTTATGATGAAGCCCTACAACGACAGAAGCGAACACGTAAACATGCATTCTATGCGCGGCGCCGGCGCGACCCGCAGTCCATCGGGCCGCGCGCGCCGATAGATGGCGACTGGTGTCGAGAGTAGGGGCGTGCCAGCAGCCTGCGTGTGAGGGTAAAAGAATCTGTCCGAACGACGGCGCCTTTCCAGCAGGCGATGTTGACGACCGTAGGCTCGTGTTTTCTTTGAGCGTCGTGAGATGGCGCTAGCAGGTTAGGGGGTCAGCGGGCGCGTGCATTTGTAGGAGAGGTAGGGATCGCTGCGCTTGTTTTTGTGCCACGTGTCTTTTTTTGCCCATTATATCCCATTCAGGCGCCATTTTTTGTTTTCGCTGAAATCTATTATTTTTTCACCTAAGTAGTATATTCAGGTCTCAAGAAAGGGAATTTGTCAGTTTTCGAACGTGGAAGACCAGCAGGTAAGTTTTTACAACGATGTGGAGAATTCCATACAAAGTGTCATATTTGTTAGAAATAACAACATCTAAATGTTCTCGTGTGTCAGGTAAACATCCTAGGGATCGTGGAATCGCTTTGTGTTTCGAAGATTCACATTCCGCTTGAAATTGAGCAATAACAATTTATGTTTTCACTCGCGGCAAAATCTGTCTGCAGAAAAACGGCGGACAAAGTGCTACCTAGCTCACTATTATGTGAAATATTATTTACTGCATTCGCTACATGGCTCAGAAAAGTAACTTATTTTCAACAAGAAGGGTGCTCATTATGACTGAAAAAATGAAATCAGTGTTAAGTGTTCCAGTTTCTCAGAAAAAGATGTAAGTTTGCCGCTTACACAATTGTGTACAAAGCGCCTGAAAGGGATATTTTCCGTCATACACTCATGTGTATTGCGTGATGGGTAAAAGCTGTTTCGTTCCTCGCTGCTCTACAGGATACAAATCCTGCCGCGAGAAGTTCTCTCTCTTTTCAGCACCTAGGGATGAAGAGCGGCTAAACGCGTGGCGACGCGCCATCCCAAGAAAGGATCGGCTTCTGCAATCGACAGACTATGTGTGTGAGCGACACTTCGAGCCTCACCTCGTGTCCAAGACTTGGACAGCGGAGCACAATGGACATATAGTGGCAAGCACTCATCGTCGCGCATCATTGGGAAAGGACGCCGTGCCCACGAGGTTTCCCGATTGCCCTGCTTATCTTTTGTTGGGACTTAGGCATCCCACTGTTGTCACCACTGTTGGGACTGGGTGTCCGAGCCAAGGAACGGTCGAGGCGACGGTGAGTCAAATGAACTTTATGTACAGTATGTACAAGGGCTATTACATGATGCAAGGGCCAAGAGCACCACGGGCTAGCACAAAGAAAAAAGAGCGGCCCCGGCGGCGAGCGTAGCTCCGGCGTGATGGCTCTTCCGCTGCCCGTCTGCTGCTCGGGTTCAGCGCGGCTCCGCTTTTAAAGCCGCTGGAAACGGTTACGGCAGCCAGCCGTTCAAATCCTCCAATCACTGGCCACCATTCAAATTAGACCAATGGTTGAGAGCCGATGAGCGCCGGAGGAGTTCGCACCGACGGAGAGGAGGAGAGGAGGAAGGGTCCGTGTCGGCGCCGCGGCGGCGGGATGAGTCACGCTGCATGTCGCAACTTGTCCGAGAAAGTCTGGGCCTGCTTTGAGTGTTGGCGAGCGCGCAGCGCTTGTTTAGACAGGCCCGCCAGCGAAATGTGAGCGCCGGCACGACAGCACCACCGCCGCCAGACAATGCGCCACGAAGACGAGCTACTTCCGCGTGGCTCGGATGCGGGGCGCGCTCGTACGCCAGGCTCCTCCAAGTTCTCGTCCGGTGTTCAGCCGCAGGTAGCTCCAGGCTCCTTTCCGAGAACGGGTCCCGCTCGTCAGGACAGGATCACTGCTCCGCGGCTTAGTCGCCCAGGTGACTGGATCAGCTTCGCTCGGTCCTTCGGAAGAGCTTGCTTCACAGCATCGGTGGTTGATCGTTCTGCAGGTTGCAAAGAACCGACCGACAACAGGCAACACCCAACACGAGCAAGTGCCCTCTGTCACCCGTCAATACACCAGACTTAAAGGTCACAAAACTCCGCTAGCAATAGTTCTGTCCCCTTTTCGTTCCCTCTTCTACAAGAGACACATGTGGGATACAAGAACTCCAAAGTAATTAACTCAAACAAAGTGTCAAACACATGAAACACTCGGAATGAAATGAATGCAAAATAAATTCGCTTTCTTGAGATCACTCGGCCAGAAGACACTCAGCTGAGGCCACAAATGAGGACATAAATTTTTCCCCGATCTGCGAGCGAACTTAACAGCTGTTCGCGAAGAGACAAAATGTACGTCACGAGGAGGCGAAGCCAGCCTTGCTTAGAACACACGGCTTAGTGCGTCTACGTTCGCGTTTTCCTCGCTTCTAACGGACGGTAAACGACACCCGCTACAGCGGAAACTAGTGACTCTGCCTCTTTCGCTGTGCTGCGCTTTTCTCTCTCTCTCTCTACTATCGTGGTAGCTAACGTCTCTGCCTCTTTCGCGGTAGACGCACTTTTCTTTCTCTCACTACTACCGCGGTAGCTAATGTCTCTGCCTCTTTCGCGGTATACGCGCTTTTCTTTCTCTCTGTACTTGTCTTTCCAGTTTCTACGGGAGCTACAGTACGAGAGCGATTCGCTTTCACAGAATGGCAACTTGTCCCTTTCTTTGCGCTTCGCGCGCCAGTCGCGACGTCCCATAGCGAGTGCGCAACGCTTCCGATGGGACCGTTCTTTCTTTCTCTCTGTTCGTGGGGGCAAGTCAGACCTTGCACGAGTCTTGACTTTCTCGCGCATCCGTTTGCCTTTCCGCTCGGTGTGTAGTTCGCCTCTACACGGCCTTTTAATTTTACGCCTACTAAGTGGCGTCATTTCGAACCGCGGCTTTCTATCGCGATACCTAAGCTTGGTCGAGCGCTTAGGCAGTTCCTTCTTGCCTCTGTCACTACGGCTACGTACAATCTTTCGCTTTTTGAGCCGTCCTCGCGTTTTCCCTGTGCGCGCGTGCCGCTTTCTGTGGGAGCGCGGTTTCTCCCGTGAATGCAGCGGAAAGCGAGAGCCCGCATGAGAGCACGTGCCTTTGCGCGTCTCGCTCTCTCTGTGCTGGCGGCGAGATTCACACTTGTCCCGCTCCTTAATTTTTCGCCTCCCGGGCAGCGCTCTCTTCAATCTCGGTTTGGTGCCTTGGTGCACTTTTCCGCGCGAATGTTTGCACGATTTCTTTTTGCAGTTTATTCTACTGCCCAGACCTATGTGCCCCGACACACTTATGCGCTTCGCTTTGCGCGATAGTAATGCCTCGCACATTTCTTTAGCTCTGGTTCTGACACTAGTTTCAGGGCTGACAACGTGACTGACTTTACTGAAGTCATTTTGCCGGCGACGCTGGCGCTTCCGATGGTGGAAACCCGTTTTCGCGCGTTTGCCCTTTCTCTCTTTTCGGCGGCGCCCGTCTTTCTTCTGCCTGCCTTTCATCTTTCGGCGGCACCACTCTTTCTTTAGCCTGCCTTTCATCGTCTTTCGGTGACAGCTCTCTCTCTCGAGCTTGCCTTTACTGTCCTTTCGGCGGCAGCACTGTTTGTCGGTCACCTCGTGGTGATAGCTCACTTTTCGGAACTGGCTGTTACTTTCCTTCCGGTTGCAGCGTTCTTTCTCGTGCTTTCCTATCATTTTCTCCTGAGGAAGCACATGCTGCTTTCGTCGCCTAGGTTCCTGTTCTCTGACAATGTCACTATGATTCTCAGCCGATTCACGTGCGCTACCTAGATCAGACCTGTCTTTAGCGTCTTTACTAGCGTCCTCCAAACTGCGTTCTTCCTCGTCAGCCTCTACGAGTGCACATTCGTCCTCATCTTTCTCGGACGGAATGACGTCTACCGCCCCTATGTCGTCTGGAACGTTCTGTTCTCCACTGTCGTCCAGCCCCTTAGTTTCTCCAGGCGCAGACGAACCAGTGTTTTCTACCGACTTTACTGCTGACACGCAGCTCTCGTCATGCTCCTGACGCGTTTCAGCCAATTTCGGATGAGGGTCGGCTCTGCACTCAGTCGCGGTGTTTCCGCTACTGCAGCTACTTTCTGGAAAGTCGCAAAGCTCAGAGCAGTGCGAAAGCACGGGGCTCGTTTCGCATTCCTCGCCAGAGACACTAACGCACAACTCAGCGTCCGCAAACTCTCCATGCGCCTGCTTCCGTTGATCGTAAGTTTCGGGTTTCTGCATCTCTGCCGAACGCGCTGAACAACACGGTGTGCCGTCCTCATCTTCTTCGTATGCGTCGGCGCAAGTGTTTTCACTAATGTCCAGACGGACGTCCTCTCTGCCCTGTTCGGCAACTTCTCCTGCTTTCGACACGCTAGGAGATTCGCTTTCCGGTAACTCCGCCACAATCTCAATGGGCGAGACCTCTGTAACTGCATCGTCTGATGCTGTGACTACCTTTTCCGATCGTATAGAGGCTTTCTCAGTTGGCGAATGCGGGGCAGTTCCCACTGTTACAGCAGCAGTTACATCTGCCACGTACGGACTACGTTCCTCTGTGCCGCACTGGCAGTGCTGCTCCACAGCGACGCACTCTACCTCTGTGTCCCGATCTTCCGAACCTTCCGCATTTTCGAGCCATTCTAAAATGTCGGCTTTAAACTGGTAGGGAAAATCGTAAAACGATGGGGTGCTATACTCTCGCAGGTAACTTTGGCGAAGGTCCAGCGGTGACACGTTATATCTTGTCAGTAAAAAGCTTTTCAGCTCATCGTAGTCCGCCAAGCCGTCGTCCAACAGGCGCTTGACAACGTCATACGCTTCGCTGGAAAGCAGGGATACCAACTTCTGTGCCCAAACATTCCGCTCAACGCGCTTTCTCTCGCAGACGCGCTCGAACTCCGCCAAATATTTCGCCATATCTTCGGCGATCACGAAGGGCCGTGGCCTGTCTCTCGGCTGCCGACTGTTCGTCTCATGCAGAGCGGACAATGTTCTATATCTATCATATTCGATCTCATGCGCTTCAAGCTCAAGGCCCCTCAGTTTCCTAGCACGCCGTTTTATCTCCTCTTCGCGATCACGGCGTTCAGTGATCTCTTCCCAGGCCTCATTGGCTTCCTCAGCCGTTACATTCTCCTTTCGCATGATCTCAAGAATCGCATGCTTTCGTTTTGCGGGGCCCAAATCAATGCCCAACTCTTCACAAATTCCGATGAGTTCCTTCACTCTGAAGTTCTCCATCGCTCACAATAGCCTCTTGTAGTTTGCCCTTTTCTTAGAATTCCCTTGCCGTTCACTACTATAGCGCTACTAGTATGACACGCGCAAGTAATTCTTTCCAACAACGCCTCGTTTACTCCCTCTGCACCAGCTTTCGTTTCAAAGCGCTCCGACTTGGCTCGAAACAGCAAAGCTCTCCACAGTGCTACCCACACAGCCCTACTCTAGACTACAATCACGTGTGCTAGAGCAGTCTGGCGAATTGAGGGGAAAACATCAGGCACTCACCGCGCCGAGGTAGCTGACGCCGGTCGATCCCGCAGCTGCCATCCACTGTTGGGACTTAGGCATCCCACTGTTGTCACCACTGTTGGGACTGGGTGTCCGAGCCAAGGAACGGTCGAGGCGACGGTGAGTCAAATGAACTTTATGTACAGTATGTACAAGGGCTATTACATGATGCAAGGGCCAAGAGCACCACGGGCTAGCACAAAGAAGAAGAGCGGCCCCGGCGGCGAGCGTAGCTCCGGCGTGATGGCTCTTCCGCTGCCCGTCTGCTGCTCGGGTTCAGCGCGGCTCCGCTTTTAAAGCCGCTGGAAACGGTTACGGCAGCCAGCCGTTCAAATCCTCCAATCACTGGCCACCATTCAAATTAGACCAATGGTTGAGAGCCGATGAGCGCCGGAGGAGTTCGCACCGACGGAGAGGAGGACAGGAGGAAGGGTCCGTGTCGGCGCCGCGGCGGCGGGATGAGTCACGCTGCATGTCGCAACTTGTCCGAGAAAGTCTGGGCCTGCTTTGAGTGTTGGCGAGCGCGCAGCGCTTGTTTAGACAGGCCCGACAACGAAATGTGGGCGCCGGCACGACACTTTCTAAAACACTACAGAGCAGAAAGCGGCCAGCCGAGCGACAGCTTCTCTCCCCAGCGAAAAAGAACAACGGCTCAACGTGTGTCAGCCCCAGCTGCGACGAGATCCAGGAGTCTCACATGCCGGTACCAGTGCGTGGCGGTGGCAGCGCCAACGCAACTGAAATTCAAGACGAAGCAGGGCCTTCTGTGGGAGGGGCAGCTTCAACATTCGAGATGTTGTTTGGCGACCCGTCACTCGTATGCCTTCCCTCCAAATCATGGGGATATCATCGCATTGAAACTGATGACGCAAAGAGCATCGTATTCCTCGAGCTGACGCGCACTGGAGCCCCTCAGAAGCACTCTCCCGATTCGGCACTTGCGGTTGCAGAGCGAAACACAGCGGAAGCTTGTCCTCCAGGGAGTATAAATGCCGCTGGTTTGTTCGCCGCTCCACGAATTGTTGAGATCGACGAGAGGATGGAGGTCCAGACGGTGTTGATGGGCAGGTCTGTTGCCATTGAAGAGCTTCAATGGGCAAACGGTTTGGCAACAGTTGACGAGGTGAAGTCCTTTTTACAGCACGTGCAAAATATCATGCTTTGTTCTGTTGGGCCAAGCACTGCTGAATACCTCAAAGAAGAACCAAGGAGTGCCTTCATCGACTTTAAGGGCAAGTGGCGCCACAAGAAATGTGAATTCTTCTTGAGTGTGGGCGCGTCAGTTTGCCAGAAATGCCTCAGCCTGTCAGACACGCTACGGATACATCAAGCACGGGTACTAAAGAAAAATAACAGCTCGAGGCCTGCTCGCATTCAGTTTTCACGCCCCCAACAAAGCAGTGAGAGACTTGCCACTCTGCGGCGGGCAAATTACGCCTTTAAAAGATCAAAAAACCGCCTCCTTCACCGCTTTAAGGACCTTTCTTCACAGCTTAAGGAAGCCCGTGAACGCTTGCAAAAAATTTCAGAGGAAGAGCTCCAGACCAAGCTTTGCAATCTTGCGCTTTCAAGTGTGCAGCTAACTGCGATCAAGGAATGCTTAGCTGCAGCAAGGCTTGCAAACAAGCAAAATCGTCGCTACACTGAAGATTGGCTCCTAATGTGCCTCTTGTTACACATACGAAGCCCATCAGCGTACACTTTCCTACGAGAGAACAATGTGCTTCCTCTCCCATGTGTGACAACAGTGCGAAAATATCTCAGCATGATAAGGGTGAAATGTGGTTTTGATAGCAGGTTTTTTGCTGCATTTAAAAGAAAGATGGCCACAAAAGATGTGTATCAGCGGCACGGCATCTTGGTTTTCGATGAAATGCGAGTCAGAAAGGAAATGCGTGTGCATTCTAAATCGATGACCTATGTCGGTTTCAGTGACTTTGGTGATGGTGTGGTTACCAGCGATGACCTGGCAGACCACGGGCTTGTGTTTGCATTCCGTGCATTCGGAGACCAATATTCTCAGCCGATTGCAGTGTTCGCGAGCAAAGGACCGACGAAGGGAACCATGCTTGCGCGCCTTGTTTTAAAAGCAGTTTTTATGCTAGAGGAGTCTGGCGCTTTAGTTGATGCAGTGGTGTGTGACGGAGCAGCCACCAACCGCTACATGTGGAAAGAGTTTGGTGTAAGTGGCAACCTAAAATGCACAAAGAGCTCCTTCACACACCCTGTTGATGACAAGCGTAGCATATTTGTCTTTTCGGATGCTCCGCATCTTATGAAGTGTGTGCGTAACCGTCTGCATTCCCAAAAGGTTCTAAACTTTCTTGGTGGCCGTGTCCAATGGGCACACTATGATAAGTTTTTTGTTCAAGACCAAAAGCAACCTGGACACTTGCGTGTTTGCCACAAGCTCACATATGCCCATATTAATCCGTCGAACACGGAGCAGATGCGCGTAAAACTCGCTACCCAGATTTTCAGTCGAAGTGTGGCCAGCGGGTTGGAGTTTTACTCGCAAAGAAAAACAGTGGGACTGGAGAACGTTAAAGGCACGGTAGAATTCACCCTGAATTTTAACGATCTCTTTGACGCACTCGATCGCAATCATCCCAAAGAAGGCATCAGTGCAGGCAGCAAAGATCTCAGAGTTCTCGCCTCCTTCTTGTACTGGCTCAACAAGTGGGAGGGGGAAGTTGTGGCCGGAAGGATATCTCGAGATCATTTTCTGACAGAGCAGACTGCAGCAGGCTTGCGTGTCACTGTTTTGTCAGCTTTAGAGCTGACAAGATATTTGCTCAAACAGTGTGGCTTCAAGTACGTATTGACTGGAAAATTTAACCAGGATGTATTAGAGCGTTTTTTGGGGACAATCCGCCAAGCAGGCGGCCAGAATGGCCATCCCTCCTTACCCACATTTCTTCAGCTATATAACATGCTTTCAGTGTATAGCCTGATCAAACCACCCAAGTTTGGGAACTGCGAGGTTGAGCAAGCTCGAGAAACACATATGCTTACGTTGGCTGATCTAAAGCTTGCGTTCCAAACGGACGGAAAACAGGAGACTCGTCTTCAGCAGCTAAAATGCAAACTGGAGGGATTGGTTGCCGCGGAGGTTGAGTGAGATGAAGCGTTTGGTGAGGTATGCGCAGAGCCAGAGGCTGCTGACTGCATTGTGTATTACTTGGCTGGGTTTATGTGCAGAAAAATGTTGAAGGGCTCAACCTGCCCCGCATGCCGACAGAGCCTTGTTGAAGAAACTGAGGTCCATGCTCAGCCTGAAAGCACACTTGTGCAATGTAAGACAAGAGGTGGGCTACTGCGCCCAAAACTCAGGATTTTTTCTTTGCTGCAGATGGCTGAAAAAGAGTTTCAGCAAAATGCCACCCACATAAATGCATATGAGGTAACAATTGAAGCTATGCTAGCAAAGCATACATTCTCGTTCCCATGTGAGGAGCATAAAGAAGATATGATGGCAAATTTGTTGCACTACTACATTGCTATGCGAATGACGCAGGTCTGCAAACAGACAAAAATTGGCTCGAAAGCGAAAATGCAACATCTTAGGAAGCTTTCAAAGCTTGTCTAGAATGCCAAGCACTGCAGTCCTGAATTTACATGGGACATTGCGTTGGCATCGTCTGCATGAGTGTGAAAAAATAAAATCTGTCTTGTTGTGTAGCCGGTTGTTTTATGAGACATTTCGAGAGCACGGCCTTCAAACTTTGCCTCGCGTGCCTGTACGCTTGTGGCGGCAAAGCAGAGGTGGAGACAGTGCATTTCGGGAACACGCGGCAGCCCGCAGTTTGCGTGGGGCCGCTATTTTCGCGCAGATATGGAAGTGGAAAGCGAGCAACTACGTGAGCAATAATGCCCGACAAAAAACCAAGCGGGAACCAACGATCACCTTCCGTTATCGAGAGCTAGCGTATTTAACATGCGTGGCTAGGATTTCTTTAGATCTTAATAGCGCGTATTTGGAAACTTCTTTCTAAGAATTCTGCATTCCGAACAAGCCAGACTGCTTTGCGTTTGTACAAGCTGAGCACTAGTAAACACGCGGGAGATTCCACTGTGGTCGATATATTGGACGTTTATGAGTATCAAAGGACGCTTAGGTATGGATAGCATTTCTAAGCTGAAATATTCTTAAGCATATACCTAAGCTTGCTTCCAAAGGCTTGCCGGACGTTTAGTCTAGTATACAGGCATATATCGGGCAATTTACTTGTCATTCTTACGCGCGTGCGAATGTTTGTGGTGGTCCGCGCGCCGCGCCGCGTGCTACGGTTGATGGATGGATGGATGGATGGATGGATGGATGGATGGATGGATGGATGGATGGATGGATGGATGGATGGATGGATGGATGGATGGATGGATGGATGGATGGATGGATGGATGGATGGATGGATGGATGGATGGATGGATGGATGGATGGATGGATGGATGGATGGATGGATGGATGGATGGATGGATGGATGGATGGATGGATGGATGGATGGATGGATGGATGGATGGATGGATGGATGGATGGATGGATGGATGGATGGATGGATGGATGGATGGATGGATGGATGGATGGATGGATGGATGGATGGATGGATGGATGGATGGATGGATGGATGGATGGATGGATGGATGGATGGATGGATGGATGGATGGATGGATGGATGGATGGATGGATGGATGGATGGATGGATGGATGGATGGATGGATGGATGGATGGATGGATGGATGGATGGATGGATGGATGGATGGATGGATGGATGGATGGATGGATGGATGGATGGATGGATGGATGGATGGATGGATGGATGGATGGATGGATGGATGGATGGATGGATGGATGGATGGATGGATGGATGGATGGATGGATGGATGGATGGATGGATGGATGGATGGATGGATGGATGGATGGATGGATGGATGGATGGATGGATGGATGGATGGATGGATGGATGGATGGATGGATGGATGGATGGATGGATGGATGGATGGATGGATGGATGGATGGATGGATGGATGGATGGATGGATGGATGGATGGATGGATGGATGGATGGATGGATGGATGGATGGATGGATGGATGGATGGATGGATGGATGGATGGATGGATGGATGGATGGATGGATGGATGGATGGATGGATGGATGGATGGATGGATGGATGGATGGATGGATGGATGGATGGATGGATGGATGGATGGATGGATGGATGGATGGATGGATGGATGGATGGATGGATGGATGGATGGATGGATGGATGGATGGATGGATGGATGGATGGATGGATGGATGGATGGATGGATGGATGGATGGATGGATGGATGGATGGATGGATGGATGGATGGATGGATGGATGGATGGATGGATGGATGGATGGATGGATGGATGGATGGATGGATGGATGGATGGATGGATGGATGGATGGATGGATGGATGGATGGATGGATGGATGGATGGATGGATGGATGGATGGATGGATGGATGGATGGATGGATGGATGGATGGATGGATGGATGGATGGATGGATGGATGGATGGATGGATGGATGGATGGATGGATGGATGGATGGATGGATGGATGGATGGATGGATGGATGGATGGATGGATGGATGGATGGATGGATGGATGGATGGATGGATGGATGGATGGATGGATGGATGGATGGATGGATGGATGGATGGATGGATGGATGGATGGATGGATGGATGGATGGATGGATGGATGGATGGATGGATGGATGGATGGATGGATGGATGGATGGATGGATGGATGGATGGATGGATGGATGGATGGATGGATGGATGGATGGATGGATGGATGGATGGATGGATGGATGGATGGATGGATGGATGGATGGATGGATGGATGGATGGATGGATGGATGGATGGATGGATGGATGGATGGATGGATGGATGGATGGATGGATGGATGGATGGATGGATGGATGGATGGATGGATGGATGGATGGATGGATGGATGGATGGATGGATGGATGGATGGATGGATGGATGGATGGATGGATGGATGGATGGATGGATGGATGGATGGATGGATGGATGGATGGATGGATGGATGGATGGATGGATGGATGGATGGATGGATGGATGGATGGATGGATGGATGGATGGATGGATGGATGGATGGATGGATGGATGGATGGATGGATGGATGGATGGATGGATGGATGGATGGATGGATGGATGGATGGATGGATGGATGGATGGATGGATGGATGGATGGATGGATGGATGGATGGATGGATGGATGGATGGATGGATGGATGGATGGATGGATGGATGGATGGATGGATGGATGGATGGATGGATGGATGGATGGATGGATGGATGGATGGATGGATGGATGGATGGATGGATGGATGGATGGATGGATGGATGGATGGATGGATGGATGGATGGATGGATGGATGGATGGATGGATGGATGGATGGATGGATGGATGGATGGATGGATGGATGGATGGATGGATGGATGGATGGATGGATGGATGGATGGATGGATGGATGGATGGATGGATGGATGGATGGATGGATGGATGGATGGATGGATGGATGGATGGATGGATGGATGGATGGATGGATGGATGGATGGATGGATGGATGGATGGATGGATGGATGGATGGATGGATGGATGGATGGATGGATGGATGGATGGATGGATGGATGGATGGATGGATGGATGGATGGATGGATGGATGGATGGATGGATGGATGGATGGATGGATGGATGGATGGATGGATGGATGGATGGATGGATGGATGGATGGATGGATGGATGGATGGATGGATGGATGGATGGATGGATGGATGGATGGATGGATGGATGGATGGATGGATGGATGGATGGATGGATGGATGGATGGATGGATGGATGGATGGATGGATGGATGGATGGATGGATGGATGGATGGATGGATGGATGGATGGATGGATGGATGGATGGATGGATGGATGGATGGATGGATGGATGGATGGATGGATGGATGGATGGATGGATGGATGGATGGATGGATGGATGGATGGATGGATGGATGGATGGATGGATGGATGGATGGATGGATGGATGGATGGATGGATGGATGGATGGATGGATGGATGGATGGATGGATGGATGGATGGATGGATGGATGGATGGATGGATGGATGGATGGATGGATGGATGGATGGATGGATGGATGGATGGATGGATGGATGGATGGATGGATGGATGGATGGATGGATGGATGGATGGATGGATGGATGGATGGATGGATGGATGGATGGATGGATGGATGGATGGATGGATGGATGGATGGATGGATGGATGGATGGATGGATGGATGGATGGATGGATGGATGGATGGATGGATGGATGGATGGATGGATGGATGGATGGATGGATGGATGGATGGATGGATGGATGGATGGATGGATGGATGGATGGATGGATGGATGGATGGATGGATGGATGGATGGATGGATGGATGGATGGATGGATGGATGGATGGATGGATGGATGGATGGATGGATGGATGGATGGATGGATGGATGGATGGATGGATGGATGGATGGATGGATGGATGGATGGATGGATGGATGGATGGATGGATGGATGGATGGATGGATGGATGGATGGATGGATGGATGGATGGATGGATGGATGGATGGATGGATGGATGGATGGATGGATGGATGGATGGATGGATGGATGGATGGATGGATGGATGGATGGATGGATGGATGGATGGATGGATGGATGGATGGATGGATGGATGGATGGATGGATGGATGGATGGATGGATGGATGGATGGATGGATGGATGGATGGATGGATGGATGGATGGATGGATGGATGGATGGATGGATGGATGGATGGATGGATGGATGGATGGATGGATGGATGGATGGATGGATGGATGGATGGATGGATGGATGGATGGATGGATGGATGGATGGATGGATGGATGGATGGATGGATGGATGGATGGATGGATGGATGGATGGATGGATGGATGGATGGATGGATGGATGGATGGATGGATGGATGGATGGATGGATGGATGGATGGATGGATGGATGGATGGATGGATGGATGGATGGATGGATGGATGGATGGATGGATGGATGGATGGATGGATGGATGGATGGATGGATGGATGGATGGATGGATGGATGGATGGATGGATGGATGGATGGATGGATGGATGGATGGATGGATGGATGGATGGATGGATGGATGGATGGATGGATGGATGGATGGATGGATGGATGGATGGATGGATGGATGGATGGATGGATGGATGGATGGATGGATGGATGGATGGATGGATGGATGGATGGATGGATGGATGGATGGATGGATGGATGGATGGATGGATGGATGGATGGATGGATGGATGGATGGATAGGAGCGCCCCCTTTGAAACGGGGTGGTGGCAATTGCCACCATGCTCAGCTTTTCTTTATTTATTAATTTTTTTGTTTACTGTGTTGGCAATTCTCATTAAGATTCTTCATCACCTTTGCCTACGGTTTCCTACTATTCTAACCTTATGCCACATCTCTGCTTTTCAGCCACCAATCCTCCAATCGCTTTTTGCTGACTTCCACTGCAGATTTATTTACATGACCATTGTTATCTTTAAACCCTAGGGCCTCAGAAAGAGTGACTGTGCCTGCATCGACATCCGGATGGATACCATCACATTTGATTATGAGGTGTTCAATTGTTTCCACAGATCTACCACACACTGCACATGTGTCATCTTCTTCGTTAAATTTCTTTTTGTAGCTGCGCGTTCTAAGACACCCTGATCTAGCTTCAAAAAGTAGGGCACTGCCTCTTGAGTTATCATAGAAAAATTCTTTCCTGATCTGCCTTTTCCAGAATCGATATAGTTCTACACTATGTTTCTTTTCCATTGAATTCATCCAATTTTTAACTTCCGCGTTTTTGACCTGTCGTTTAATGCTCTTTCTTTCTCCGTCCTCATGACCGGCATACTTACTGGTTAGTTTTCTAGTTCTTTTCCGCCACTGTGAGTCAACGTTCTTTCTGTATAAATATTTAAATACCTTAGCTGCCCATCTGTTATCGTCCAATTTCCTCAGGCGTTCTTCATATAGTATTTTACTCTTAGCTTCCCGCGCCTCGAACGATGCCCAGCCCATATCCCCTTGTACAGCCTCGCTTTCCCCCCAACGATCCACGCCATCTGCCGAGAGAGGCGTGAACTACGAGCAAAAAAGTCGCCGGCGCGGCAGCCTCGTTCAGACACCTAGTCTGTTTCTTCCACCTTGTGCCAGGGTAACCCCGGCGCGCCGCGCACCTGTGCTGCGCGCCGCAGCCGCGAAGAGGCGCTCGCTGTGGCGACGTCACACCAAGCGGAGAGAAAACTGGAGACAGCTCGGCTCGTCGCCGCAGTCCCAGGGTAACCACGCCGCTGCTGCTCTCTCTCTCTCTCCTTTCATTCCTCCCTCTGAGGGAAGATTACGTGTGGATGTGTATATAAGGTGTTTCGACCCAATGCACTTTCCTTTTCGTTCTTCTCTCAGTCGCAACAACAACGCAACAACAAGGCCTCGTTTGCTTTCGCAACCTACCGGGCTTAACCAAGCTAAGCCTCTGGCAATTTTTTTTTTGTTACCAGATTGCTTAAGGAAGCCAACGAAAAGTGAGCAGAGGCACTTAAGACTGCTTACGCGTTAGAAGGCCCCAGCCCGTTGACTCACTTTGTGAGCGCAGGCGCCGCGCGCTGCGGCGTTATCTAATACGATGCCAAGCAGCTGCAAATTCCTCTGCACGGCGCGACGCAGCCGCCGCCGCGACGCAGCCGCACCCATTGTGATCTACGCGCAACTCAGCGAAGGCCGTCGCCGCCCTGCCACGGCACGCACCCCCCCCCCCCCCCCCCGCCCCCCAGCTGCCGCATGGTTGCATTCGGATGCACCGACCGCCTGCACGCGTTCATTTTCAACTCTAGTCATCGATCCCTGGCAGTCCTTATACCACTCCTGACGCAGTAGTGCAGCAGTTAGGCGATGTACCACTGCCCGGTGATGGCAGGTCCGGCCATTACGACCTCTAGGGATCTGTGAATATGAAGTCAAGAATGACTAATTCCGCATATATGGGCATCAATTAATTAACCCATTACGCTATGGCGTCGTACCCTCAAGACGGAGCTTAAAGGGGCTGTGAAACACTGCTCGGGGGGATACCGGCTATACTTCAGGTGGATTCTTTGTCACACAGATGCTGACTTAAAAAGAATTACAGGAATCGATGCAGAGGAACCTGAGTTATTCAATGAAGAAATTTCAAAATACAAGCAAACAAAACGCTGCCATCAACTCGATTTTGGCGGGGCTTCCCGCTCCTATTTCGCTCTCCCAATGACGGCACCTGGCGCAACCAATCAAAATAGCCTGCCAGAGCACGTCGCGGAAGTTCGCACTCCATGGTTGCCTGCTCTCTGTAACTCGTTCTTGCTGAGACTGGCAGCGCCGTTTCCATGCCAGAGCCCCTGTTGGTGTATTTTTATTTTACTTGCTTTGCAGAAGTTTTATCTAAGACGAACAAGTTGTTTTTGTTGATCTAATATGAAACACCGGCAGGCGACAAAATGTGTCTCTATTTATTCACACAATTTGCAGTATATTTACTGTTTGTCCAATCATCAAGCTCGCGCCAGGTGATGTCATATCCGCTGCTAAAACCAACCACTGTGTGGGGACACCATCAGAGCCATGAATTTGTTTTTAGGAGGACATTAAAATATTAAAAAGTGGAATATACGCGGTATTACCGACGCTAATAGCACCATTGTAACTCACTGTATGCGATCAACAGGCAAAACAGTCAACTAAGATTGTGTTTCTGGGCCCCTTTAAGTGCCCCTCCAATTGTTCTTGTGCCGCGTTAGTTAAGTGATCGCCAGTGAACTCGCAAAACAGAGCAAGGTCGCTTTTAAAAAAAGATGCCCAGGCTTAGCTTGGTTAAGCCAAGAATGCGTTGCATATCGCGCGGTCTTTTTGCGCGAGGTATTGCTTGGCGGCACTCGATTTTCTCAGCAGCTTTTCCTCCGTGACGTATGGATGGATGGATGGATGGATGGATGGATAGGAGCGCCCCCTTTGAAACGGGGCGGTGGCAACCGCCACCATGCTCAGCCGTCCTTTTTTTTTCTCTCTTTCCTCTTCTTTCTTTTCTCTTTTTTTTCTTTTTTTGTGTTTTTCTTCGTTTTTCCTTCCGTTTTTCTTTTCCTTTTTTTATTTTTTTCACAGTGGTTTGGTGACGTCACTAAACCACGTGACGTCACGTGACATGGTTTGGTGGCTGCCAGGCCGCGCCCAAGGGCTGAACTGAGTGATTGCAATATGCTACGCGTAAAAGATCGTCATGCGTGACAGATTGTGCGCGGTTCGAGACGCTTCACGACGATGACCTTATAATCCAGAATTTTTTGCCCTCATGCTTTAGGGGAGCACAGTCGTCAAAATCGGGAGTTACGGCAGAAAAGAATAGTATATAGGATTAGTGTTTTGCAACGGTGTCGTCTATATGTGAAAGTTGCCCACAGACTGCTTACCTATGTCCTGGCTACAATGACCGCGCCGGTGCCTTCCGCAGCCCTCCGTTCGGAAGTGCATTTTGTGGCCGTCGGATTGCATGAGCCGTTGTGTGCCACCGCTGGCAGCGGCAGCAAGAGCACCGCGCAGCTGCTGCTGGTCCAAGAAGTCCGCGACCACCGCCAAGACAGTGTCAGGATGTCCTCGAGGCTGGTCAGATGGACGCGCCTCAAGCGTACCGGGAAGCAGCTCCTGTTTCCGCCGAATATAGTAGGGGCAGAGGCGAATGTCGTGTGCCATGGCCATGTCTCACAGCCACGGGCTGAAAGCAGGGCGCAACATTATGCTTCCATTATAGCCAGAAGACCACAAGGCAGGCGCGGTGTGGGCTCTTACCTTATATGGCTGGTGGCGATGGCACACCGAGTCGGACGGCTATTAGAGACAGCACTGGATGGCGCGACCGTCGAAGCCTCTGTCTTCTTGGCCGGTAGGCTTAGTGCAGGTGCGATGGCGGTGCTGTGGTGGTGGAAGGAGGCAGGACACAATCTGCGACTCTGTCACGACCATGCAGTGCCGATGCACGGTATGTCCTGCGAGCTAGGCGCAAACTGCGACGCGCAAACGTTTCACTTTGGACGGCAGAAGCTGTTCTGTAGTGATGCGCGCCAGCAAGGGTGCAGATACACGTAGCAGGTGGATGTCGCAGCGGGAGGCACGTGAGAGCTGGCGTGACCTTTTCGTCGTTATCGGAAGTGTACTGGTGCCACCGCTTGTTTGGCGAGAAGATGGTCAGTGCGCGGAGAGCGGCTACAAAGCTAAATAGCTATCAGGTCAGCTGAGAAGGAAAAGGCTAGAAAAGTGTGCAAATGTACTCAGCGTAGGCTTAATACAAAAATAATACCAGCTGAATATAGAAAAATTTCGGGGGCACTTTAGTTTCCCGTTAAGGGTATTAGTCGATAGCCTTAATTGCTGCCTTCAGCGGCCTGGGGTCCTTTTTGTGTATCACTGCGCAGACACGGTCCCTTTTGGAGGATACACACGAGGCCTCCCTTTAATCCGAACAAAGGCGTCTCGGTGGCGTAGGGGTACGTGTATAAAACCGGATCCAAAAGGCACTCTTTCGATTCTCATTTCTCCCCCGGTTTTGTTTTGAGTGCATTTAACTTAATTCACATTCTCATATATATTAATGTTGTTTGAGTCATAATAAGGTCAGTTATTCACAACTGATGTGATATTTTAATCACTTTTGAAATCCTCCGCTTGCTTGTGATGTCACTACCTTTTCGACCAATCCGCAATTGCTCGCAATTACAGCTGCTGGCGCCGCTTGGTTCTCTGCTTAACGAGAGTCTTAAATGGATCCCGAAATGTTCGGGATCAGCATATTTTAATAGAAGAGATATGTAGAGGTGGTCTTTGTGGGTATTCGAGGCAAATTTGGAAGCTCTGCGCGGAACCTGTAACTTAGAAATAATTTTTAAAATTTTTAAAATTTCTCGCCACCTATTTGGGCGACACACCTCACCGCGCGTCCCTTACCCCGATGACGTCAGAGGGTAGACAAAACGAGCTTGAAGGCCGGCTGTTTTGCCTATTGACGTCATCGGGGTAAGGGACGCGCGGTGAGGTGTGCCCCCTTAATCGGTTGCGAGCTACTACGAGCACCAATTTAAAAAAAAATCTAAATTATAGGGTACGCGCAGAGCTTTCAAATTTGACTAGAATACTCGCAAAGACTACCTCTACAGATCTGTTGCACTACAATGTGCCGATCTAATCAGTTCAGGGTCCCTTTAACTCTGTCACGTTAAAAAAGTTTAGTAAACTTTTTTTCTTTTGTAAAAAGCATACAGATATAAACGGAACGACTGTTTATACTTGTCAGCTATTGCTTACACTTGTCTTTTTCGGGTGAGGACGAAAGGTTCTTGAATTTCTTTGTTTTTATTTTACTTTAGAGCTTTCTGAATATTACGTGAGCTTTTGCTCGTCCATCAGCTCACCAAGTGTCGCCCAATCTCTCGTTTAGTTTCAATGGCGCTCGCGGCCGCACTGCGGAAATTATTAGGAGCGAATGATTCTATATTATATGATTTTATATTTAACTTTCTCTATTATCCTAGTAGAGGGGGCAGCAGCATTTGTCTAGAGCGTGACTCCAGTTGCTTGCGGAGCGAGGCAGCGCCATCTAACGTTGGCTTTTCTTCACTGCGCATGCACGCCAAAATACAGGTGCGCCGTCCATCGGTCCCCAAACCGGTCCTCGCATCGTTTTTTCGCCTCCCGCTGGAACTTTCTGCAGTGTCTCTACGGGAGCCCGAGTTGCGCGATGGGCAGACAGCCTACTCTCCAAAGCGTCCAAGTTATGATGGAAAGCCGCCATTGCCGTATTTAGGAGGATTTTTGGGAGAAGTTGTTAAAACAGTTGCTCGCTAAATCCGCTCATTTTTGGAGGTCCAACTCTCATTCCACTCAAAAAGTCAACTGTTATAGTAAGTGAGGCAGCTTTCCAGTAGTATGCTGGACAGATGAAGTCCAGTCAGAAATCCGAACATTCGCAACGGGGATGGGTGGCACCATCTGTTGTAAACTGCGGAAACCGTGAACTGTCTTTTCGAAGATAAAAGTTAACATAAAACTGAGCGTTTTACAGACAAAGACAAGATTTCAGTGAAAGCGTGAACTCAGACAAAAAAGAAAGATTATGGAGAGCGAGACCTGGAGCCTGGAGCGTCACTTTGTGTGGAGATGTTGCTTTCTCAGAAATTCAAGGATCCTTTGAAGTGACGGGATCGCGAGCGGCGACGGATAGCATACGCCGAACTCTGGCTGCCTTAGGAATCTTTAGACCACACATCTCAAACGCGTGGCCCTACGCTTGCGGCCCTCAAAGGCTTACCGTGCAGCCCGCTGTGACGTATGCTTTCAGACCGTGTCTTATCATGTGTCTACTTCCGATAGTCGCCTGCAACGTCCCATCGCAGGCCTACCTTCCTCAGGAAGAATAGTCTCACGGAGGCTGCAGCCGAGCAAGCCCACAGCAAATGTCTTTCGTCACACAGGTCTGGCGCAGCACCACAATGGGGACACTTGTCAATCACTTCTAAACGTTTGTCACGCCACCAATGACGCACATAGGTCAGCCGCTCCATCCCGAATCCGGTGCACAGATACCTCCTCATCCCGAGTGAGACTACGGGGAAGAGGGTACGAACGCGGAGGAATTAGAGCGCGTGTTCGCTGACGCAAAGCCTGTTTCCCGGAAACATGGGACAGGAACGGATCTGGTTTGGTTTATTGGTTTTTTGGGGTTTAAAGGGTCAGTCTACTGAATTTTATCGACCATATTTTCTTTGCGGCAACCGATAGCTCTTTACTCAAATTACCGTTTAGCCAGGTGTGGTGCCAAGAAGTGCAGTAGAACATTTTAAAATAGAATTTATTAATGTCGGAACACATCTGTATGAGATGGTAGTCTCATCTGGCAACCACCTGGATTTCCGCCGCGCGGCGACAAACATGGCGGCGCCCGTCGAAGCCGGACCTCTCGCTTCGGACTGAATTCTCGTTGTTGCTGCCTTTTTCAGTGCGTTCACTGGCCATAAATGGAAGCCTGTCTTTCGCTTCGTCTCATCTTGCCTATAAGAAAACATATGAAAGATAAATTTGCTTTATTTTAATAATTAGAGTGACGATTCTGCCGCTCCTAGGCTTAAGTGGAGAGTCGGTTTGTTTACTGCAGTGGTTCCCGTCCTGACGACCAGATGGCGCCACTATAAGCTGAGTTTATTTTTGAGTCTCTGCTAGCATACGCTGAACTAAAAGTGGGAATGTGCCTGCGTTTTGCGTACGTGTAACTATAAAAATTCATGTGATTTACAGAAAAAGCGAGCGGTACGCCTTCTACAGTTTACTAGAACAAAACGTGCGTTTCTCTGACATTGGGGCATACAAATGGTACGTAGTATATTCACTTATGCTTCTACAAAAAAAGACTACCACTTTCTTGAACAAAATGAACGTTTGGGGTCGCCACCATGCTTTTTACGCGACTTTTAACGCCGAAATAAAATATAAATTCCTGCCTAAACCGGGCGCAGACCCCTCGTTATTGATGTTATAGGGTGCCAACTACCAGAATATGCCATTATTTATACACTCATCTCGGTGAGTAGACTGACCCTTTAACGTCCCAAAAACACTCAGGCTGTGAGGGACGCCGTAGTGAAGGGCTCCGGAACTTTCCACCACCTGGGGCTTTTAACGTGCACTGACATCGCACAACACATGGGCCTCTAGAATTTCGCCTTCATCGAAATTCGGCCGCCGTGGATGGGATCGAACCCGGGTCTTTCGGGTCAGCAGCCGAGCGCCGTAACCACTGAGCCACCGCGGTGGGTCTGGAACGGATCTGGGTGAAGAGGGGAAGGTGTTCGGGCAAAACCTACGGCGTTAAAACCGGAAAAGGGCTCAAAGAAAATGTTCAAGGGTATATTACAAAGAAGTTATGAGGACAGTCAGATAGGAAGGAGAGACAAGAGCGACGAAGAACACACTCAATACTATGCTATGGACGCCGTCCACACTAGCAAAAAACGAATAGGGGATGCAGGCTTCGGCCAGTTTTTTATTACCTGCAGAGCTGTTATACCTAATGGCGCTATTGAGCTTTCGCGAGCGAGAAACGGGATCTAGGAGAGCTACTGATATGGGCGCGTTCAAATCTTTTGCGACGACAGCTGCACAGGGGACCTGCTCTAAAGTAAAAGCCGCCGGTACTGACGCGACCTCTTGAAATGCTAAACCTACAAAGTCCCGCATTCATCCGCTGTCCCATGACTCTGATGTTCAGGTCGTTTGGCGGATGGGCACAGGCAAGATGTGTGTGTGTGTGGGGGGGGGGGGGTCAGGATAGAACAGTTCTTGTTACTTAATCACCCAATGGCTAGTAATGATGTCGGGGCGCCTCAGCACATGCCTGTATTAGTAAGGCTCTTGAGCCTCTAGGAACTTGCCGAAGCCAATGAGAAACGCTCGGCCGCCAATAACAAAGCTGATGGAGGTGACCTGGCGTTGTACCAGCGTCGTCCACAAAACATATCAACCCTGGTGCGCATGCCAGTCACGCGGCGTAGCTCAGACCTGCAGTGTCAGAGCCCCTTTTAGGCCTCGCGCCCAATTCCATAGCATGGTTGACTCATTACTGCACGTTATGGCTGAAAGCTTAGACTGAGACGCATTCTAACTTTGTCGGCTTGAGGTACCAGTTTCGATTGAATATTAGTCAAAAGAAATTGAAATTAATGCTGTCGCGTGAGATACATTTGAGCGAAAGCTGATGAAAACGCCCCCCACGGGTTGGCCGCAGCCATTGGGAGTTCCAAACCCTGACAGCGGTCTATGGCCTCAGGCCCTTACAGACTTCGCACCGAGGTTTCTTTAAAAAGTCCATGTTCCTCAAAATTGCCGGTTTCTATGTAGCGATTATAGGCATGTTTTAACTGCCGCCTGTTGTGATCAAAAGCCTGTTGACATTGCCGCTGGCGCAAGTTCTCGAACAAGTAGTTCCAGGAACAAGTCATTAAAAAATTAAATCTTATTCTGAAAAATCGGCTACAGCACTTGACTGTCTGCACCGTCTTGACAGTGTCGCTAAGTGGTGTAGTAAATGTCATTATTGTCACGAGGAAAAGCATGGCTTCACCCAATCTTGGAACAGTAGTTACGTACTACGCGAACGCGCTGTGCAAGTATATGAACAAATAAAGTGCAGCGAATCTCATACGAAATGCGCATATCATGCCTGTGCTGTTCACCAGGATGCAGGTGATCAGGTGACCATTTCTCCTTTGCGTGAATTCCGCTGGAGCTGGCCTCTTTAGCTTCTATTAAGATTATCATCTGCAATTAGACTCGGATCTTGGTTCCATAACAATTCCCATCTTTGAAACCTCTCCACAATCATACCGAGCTGATTCCATTCCATCTCAATGAAATATTTCCGTTATTTAACTTTCCCGTGAAAGAAAACAAAGGAATTTCAGTTTTCTTTTGCACATTAAACTTTCATCCTTAAATCTGGTTGACTAACCAGGACCTCGCTACTTCTCCTCCTAATTACTACCTAGCCCACTTTAGCTCGGGAAATTATCGGTGTGCAATTTCATCCCAGTAATACCTTAAAAAATCCTCTATTCCTGGAGCAAGAGTGGAGGGGAATTTCATTCCTGCCTCGACTGTTACCATTAAAGATCCTGCCGCGTCCAGTATAAATCACACGAAATACATTTTCATCGTTTTTACTCTTCCCAACACGCACATTCATTGAAGTCGAATATCAATTGAAAGTAAATAAGTACACAAATAACAAAATGGCTCTCGCTGTCCAGGCACACATCCAGCAGCAGCCGTAGCAGCTGCAGCAGCCGGAGCAGCAGCCGAGGAAGACTCCTTGCGGCCACCATTACCCCACTGCCGCTCCAGTTGAGCCGCCACGCTGCCTCATAGTAGCCAAGGGCGTAGACCGTGCACGTGGCGCAGCAGAAGAGCAGATGACCCACGCTTGCAATGGAAAGCCTCCTCGTCTCCGCTCCACGTCCTCCTGAGGGCCAGAGCCTTTTGCTTAGGACCAGTTTCACGCAGGGTGCCGCAGCTGTGGCTCCGGCCGCCCGGAGCAGAACGAGGAGTGCAACCTCGCTGTGTGCCCTGATCCTAGCTAGGGGACAGCACACGGCGTCGGCCCAAAGCTGCCCTGCCCCATCGGTGGGTAAGCACTGCACGTAACGGCCGACAACAAAAAGATTAATCAGCACAACAGTCTTACGGGTACCTGAGAGTGCATTGCTGCCATTATTTTAGAGTGAAAAGCTGTACTCTCCGCCTCATAAGCTCAAGGCCAAAACCGCTTGAAAATGTCCTTCAACCACGAGCAGGGGTGCAGGTGTGGCTGAGACGTCAAATCACGTGCCTCGCTCGCCGCCGCGCCGCAGGTGCGATCGCTCCTAGCTGCTGCCTCCCTCGCCTTGAGTAACACCTGTACCACCGCTCACCTATCATGTGATCAGAGTGGAGAGGGACAAAATAAAAGCGGCTGTCTGCCAAGGCCCCGCTAGATGGCATCATGGCTGAAGAGCCTGCCGAGCACACGCGGCAAACGATTTGCAATCCAAGGCGAGCAGGGTCGGATCATCCGGCTGACAAAGTCCGGACACAAGCTGCATTACAGCGTGAAACCAGACTAGCCTAGCATTTCGGTCGTCTTAATAGGTTCAGCCAGGTAGAGCAGGTTGAACCGCAGCCAATTTTTTCCATGTTCATTTGAGTAACGAAATGTCGATTTTCGTCAATAGAGGAGATGTCTTGTGGCAAAAATTTGCCTTCACATCTGAGGGTCTACTCCCTCTACAGGGACGGTGAACCCTCAGAAAGCATAGTTACGAAGGTGGCTTTATACTCTTCCCGAAGAGATGATCAGGTAGAGCTGTTTCGAAAGGCCACCGACCTGCTGAGCGCTTCACATTCTGCTGAGACTAAGGTGATTTTCCCTCTTCTCTGCAAGAAGGCAAATTGCAAATAAGGCCATTTGCGGAATTGTCGATTGGGGAGGCAGATCAATTGGAATGTATCACTAGTAGCATAGCAGCTGAGCTTGAAAGTCACGACTAACAATAGGCTTTTGTTAATCATAAAAATCTTAAATCCAGAAGCTCCTTAATGAAACGGTGATGCCTATTTTGAAAGGTTTTCGTTTTTCTTGTGTGTGTGGGTTTACTCTTCTACAAAAGAAACGTTTGACGAAACTACAGGAAAGTTAAAGCTTTCATGTGCCGTCACTGCATCATAGCAATTTTCTTTGTGCCTCAGCCTCAAAACACCTTCTGCTGCTTCAGCTAATCGCTGAGCTGTTGCAGTTTCTCTAAAAATCTAACGCAGATTTTGGCCCGGATTTCTGCCCCAATCTGTCAAGCGATGTTCTCGCGCAAAAGTTCCAGTTTTTCCTTAAAATGCATGGGTCATCAACTGGCTCCATGAGCAGCCGCCTGGGTTGGGGTGTCCCTTAATCTGCTCCAAGCTCATACGATGTCAGCCACCTGAGCGTAACAAGGAAGTGCGATTCAATTCAGCGCTGCAGCATGCCAGTGGCGTCGTTTATCATCAGCGGACGGCACAGTGGAGCTCAGCGCTTTGTTGGTCAAGGTGGCTCATGTTAAATACAAATGAGAAATTAAATACGCATTACGGCTGTAGCGAGTTGCGGGACTTATGATTGTCATTTGAGCAATTAATCTACTTGGATTCGGCATAGCCGACAACATGCAACGGACGTAGATGCGAAAAAAGAGCAGTAATCATCGAGTTCTTCGACCCTAAGCGAAGCGTGCATTTTTTTAAATGTGGGTAATTGAGAGTTGCAACACCAAAGCCTCGCCAATGTTCTATGTCATAATTTCGCTGATTGGTCGACATAACTCATGTGACAGTGTGATGTCATAACGTGGCAACCACAGCAGCTATCTGGAATTTAATGACTGATCGTGAGTGGTCTCGTTATCCTGCGACATCACAACCTGCCCACAAAATTGTGAGCCGCCTAATTAGGTTTGGTTTCCGTTTTGTGAGGTTTACCGTCTCAAAACAACACACACTATGGGGGACGCCGTAGTGAAGGGCTCCAGACGTTTCGACTACCTGGGGTTCCTTAAAGTGCACTGGCATTGCACAGTACACGAGCCTCTGGCATTTAACCTACATCGAAACGCGACTGCCACAGCAGGGATCGAACCCGCGTCTTTCGGGCCAGTAGCCGAGCGCCATAACTACTGAGCCACCGGGGCGGCCCAACCTAGTCTTAGCAGATAGCAACCTAGATAGCATTAGAGTTGACATCAGGAGCAACCCGAGGCCACCCGATGTCACGAAATTCCCAGAGTTGTTGACAGGAGTAACATTGTAAGATCACGTGGCCCCACTAGAAGCAATCACGGGCCAATAACGCGCTGAAGCTGCGACAGATATGAAATCTAATGCTACCGCATTCCACTGTTGAAGGGACTTAAGCGTCCCCATAGTTTCAAACGGTGTTCTTGAACTTCGCATCAGGCGTTTTTTCAAGAGAGGGAATAGCATGCCCACTCAAGGCTATGCAGATGAAAAAGACTGCAACCCAGGCCACGCGTGTAGATCTGTGCTTAAAGGAATACCGGAGAAGCCACCCCCCGAGCGTCGTAAAGAGCAGAGCGATGGCTATGCAAGTAATCGAGAAATTTTGAAGATTCTTAAGCAGGCAAACAAGTACTAGACTTTGCACTAAGACAAGGTCATTAGTGGTACCTCGTGGTATGTCGTGGGAGAGGCGCTATAGGAAAAAGCATCTATGCCAGCCTGACCTGTTGTGAAGAATTGGCGCACTAATTTGCGCCACGTGACGAACGTGAATTAAGACCTCCACACCACCGCTAACACTAGTAGTGTTGCCTGGTACAGGAAATAAGCGAAATGGTCTTCAGCTTTTTTGCATTCTTGACTCACATGGAGCGCGGCAGGAGCAGCCAGTTCTCGCTGCAGTTGTACGGGACGTGGTCCAGTGGGAGGCGCCTTTGATCCCAGACGGAGGAGCGATCTGCACCCTGGCTACGCTGGTGGCCGCTAACCGCTGTGGTGGGACCGCAAGTTGCGTTCTCCAGGTGGACGGGCGGAAATCTCAAGAGCCGAGGGAAATGGGCTCGGCTGGAGCGCCGATTGTCCGCTTTCACCTGGAAAGATTGATTGCCGGGTGGTCCTGTTTGCTCCCGCGGCACACTCTATCTATTCTTAAGTTGCGAAAAGTTCTACTTTTGTCCATGAGTCTTTCTTCTTTTATGCAGCAGTTCTTAAGGCGTAAGCCATACTTGCCCCATTAAGCGAAAATCCGCGCGCGCGTGTGTGCGTGCGTGTGTGCGTGCGTGTGCGTGCATGCGTGCGTGCGGCCGTGGAGACCAGGAAGTTAGCGCGCAGAGAACACCTCGAAGCACCGGTATCACGCTTTGAAAAAATATATTCTTGGAGCTCTGTGCCGCCGTCCTCACGCACCTTTCTGCGATCTGCAGCGACGTTTAGTAAGGGCGCAGCGGCGTAGCGGCAGCGGATACGTAGAACCATTCCAGGGGCACTATGCCGGAAGGCCCGAGTTTGGTGCTCGCCCGAGTTTCATCCGAGTTTGCGATGACAGCAGTCAGTGAACGAAGATAGCGCGGAACGTGCGCAGGCAGCGGACAATAAAATGTAGAGATAAAGCCACGTAAAGACGATACAAGCGCACCCTGCGCGCCTTTCTCTTCTATCGAATACGTTAAAAGGCAACAGATAATATTATGAACATTTTGTTCAATTCCAAATTTATTTTAAAATCTGAATCCAATGAAACGTTGTTGAAAAGCATAGCTTTAGGAAATTAACAAATATTTGACACTTTCTGCCGCTAGAGGCGATAGTGAGGCCATTGCTTGCAGCGTGGCTTGCATACGAACTAGAGCGGCAGCCCACCGTGCCGAAAACGAGAGCTCCTGCGCTGACACGCCGCCGCTAGCGCTGCCTTCGACTGGAAAGACTGGGCAACTACTACACGCTAAATCTTTCTTATTTTTCGGCCATTGCGATAATATATTTTATTGTGTCGTATATTAAAATATAACAATCATGCATCTTCTGGCTTGCATAATACACAACAGCAAAAAACTGAACTGCACTGCACTGCACCCCCCGCGTCACTGCTGTTCTCTGCAGTGACCTCAGGTGGAGTTCTCCGCTGCTACGGCCGCTGCCGCACCCCGCTATGGCCAACCATTGCGTTTAGTACGCTCTTGGCGAATCTCAGCGGTAGAAGTTGGCCGTGCGAGCGGTTGTGATGCGGTGTGGCAAAAAAATTGCTGTTTGGCTGTATTCAATGATTCATTACGTATGCCTGTTGTGTGTGACGCATCTTTAGTGCACTGAGGATGCGAAGAGCGTGCTACCCAGCGACACAACTCATCCGATGTCATCAGACGCCGACTAAAAGCTGTGAAGGTGGTGGCGCGCGTATCTGCGTAGTATTTGTTTACGTTGCGCACTTCAAGGTTTTGCGGACTGGTTTTGTCACTAACGTCGATCGCCGTTCTATACCGCAGTGACATCGCAATAATATCGTTCGGGCAGATGAGGGATCCTGTTTGCAATAATGGAATCGGACTTATAACAGAGAAAGGTGTTACGGTTGTGAAGTACGCAGTGCTTGCGTGCTGGAAATTACAAACTCTTTATTGCACTGGGTCTAGAACAGCGACCGTTTGTCGATCCCGGATGTGTTTGACACATTGATGCTGAGCTTTATCACCGCTGTAAGCACGGCCAAGCCAAACACCTGTGATGCCATGTTGTTGGAGTAAGACGTGCTCCAAGCACCGTTTCGTCGTCGTGGTCCGTGTTTGACGCCTTGCAAGCAGGTGTGGCGCGCCGTCAGCGTTGTGCTGTGTCTTACGTGGTTGCAACAGGCTATAGTGTTGTGCAATCTTGGTATGCGAGCGAAGAAATCAGCGGCTGTCGCCACGTTGCGTGTCTTTCGCAGAGGTGCTTAGATTAATCAGCGATGACGTCCGTTTTGCCTGTTATATTTCGATGGTCAATATCGTCGATGTCTGTCAGCAATCAGCACAGCCGCGGAGCATACCTGTAGCCGGCAGGGATGTTGGGAGTGGCCCACCCATAGCGCGTACGCCTATAATTTATGTACGGCACGCCGGGGCGTGAACATTGGTTTTGATTGACAGGTGAACTCGGAGCTAAGCTCGTGATCGGTGAAGTGCCCCGAATAAATCTCGGCACTGTCATGGCGGCAGCAGCAGCAGCCTGGGTCATCGCTTCCTCTGACGGCAAATGTCAGTACGGCCGGCTGGACCCGTTTACTGCCACGGCCGACGACGAATTCCAGCGACAATTTCGCCTCTCCAAAACATCGGTACGATGGTTGTGTAAAGAGTTAGGCGACGACCCACGCCTGCGGAGAGTGCGTACCGGGCTCATTCGCTTTCGGTCGAAGAGCAAGTCCTCTGCGCCCTCCGGTTGTTCGCGACCGGGAACTTCCAGGGGAGCGTCGGCGCAGACCACTTTATTGGACGCCACCAAAACACTGTGAGCCGCTGCGTGAGGGACGTCTCCGACGCGCTTATCGACGCGGCTGTGCAGAAGCGGTGGCTCGCTTTCCCCACGACTGCGGCCGAGCGTGCGTGCGTTAAGAAGCGTTTCCTTCTGCGCGGCGGCATCACAGACGTTGTGGGATGCGTCGACGGGACCTACATTGGCGTAAAGGCTCCTTCGAAGTCCAGCCCTGACGTGGCGAAGGCCTACTATTTCACGAGGAAGGCACATTATGCACTGAACACAATGGTTGTAAGAATGCTCTGTTTTTCCTTTCATGCATGTCACGGTTAATGGAATGTTCTCCCATTTATTAGTGATAGTGGTCCGTGTACTGTGCAGTGTCAGTGGATGTTAAGGAACCCCATATGGTTGAAGTTATTGGCAGCCCTTCACCATGGCATGCCTCATCGCTTGAGTTACTTTGGGGCATTAAACCTCAAAAACCGCTTCCGTTTATCAGTAACTGAGCAGCTTTACACACAGTGTAGATAAATTTTTTGTTTTACCTCATGTTTGCGCACGAAATAGCTGCATGGATTTTTCCAGCTATTTCATGCATGCATTTTAATGGGTTTTTAAACGGTAGAATTTGTGTCACTTGGCAGATTGCATTCTTATGCAATATTCATGGTCAGAATAAATGTTTCACTTTGGCTGAAGTGGAAAAGCTTCTGCCGGAAGCACTGGCGTCTGTAAGCCAGGAAAACTGGCAAAACTGTTGTGTTCATGTGGAGCAAGTGGAGGCTGAAGCATGGCAACGCGATATTATTGTTGACGCTGAAATTGAACTGGTTGTGTTCAGAATTTCTGACTCGTGCAACTCCTCCTCTGATGAGTCGAGCATCGATTCCAGACTTGAGTGGCATCGAGGAACTTGTCTGATTTCGAATTGATGTGTAATACACATGCTACCGAGGAAAGAGAGATGACTCATCGGCTTGCTGTGATCACCTTTGTGCGTGTGTGGGTGGAAATGTGAAATATGTGTGCATGTGGGTGTGTGTGTTGATCAATCTACCGAGCAAATTGTAAGATTTCCATCAAATCATTGCATCATTGAAATTCGTTGCATCAAATTGTATTGGGCAGTAACTTGTAGTGCAGGTGGTCATGTTAATAGTGTCTGTATAAAATAGAATTTGTAAGGGAGTGCAAATAGTACTTTTTCCAATTAGAATACGTATACTGGTACACGTCGTTAATATGTGCAGTTTTTGGAAGATTAATTGCAGAAAAATAAGTTGGAGCTTAATGAAGCGTTGTGTCAATTATTTGGAAAGTATCTGAAAATTTGAGAGCAAATTGGATTCATTTAAAATAATTTTGAACATATACTGTTTGATTCGTTCGACTAACTGAACAGAAATTTATTCAATTATGCTGTCCAAAATGATCGAACATTCACAAACCCCTAGGCATTGGCCTCATTTTGTGTGTGAGGGTTGGGAATGGTTTGTATGGGTGTCTGATCTTCATGTCCTGAAAAGAGATTCCTGGTTTGGTGTTGTCTTGCATTACTGTCAAGCTCTGGTCGTTTTGACATGTTATGCAGTGCCAGTGTTGAGGTAGCCAGTACTGTATGTTTCGTCCTTAATTTTTCGGAGGTGTGAATGATTTCAAGCTGGCTCTTGCTCAGTTGAGTGTGAATTTGTTTCGAGTCACGTCTTTGTTAGTACATTGATCAGGTTTTCGTTTTGTCAAATAGTGTTGTTCGATGGCTCCACATTTTTTTTCAGTTTTGGAGGACTTGACTGATTGCGTGTTGGTGTACATCCACCGCAGGTGTCCTTTAATTTTTATGCACTGTGATCCATGCCACTGGCTGTTTCCAGAATAAACCATTTCTCGCAAACACTGGGGGTCAGCATTTTTTATTGTCGTGTCTCATTTATTGTTTGCTCTTTCGAAATATTTTTTCCTAGCGTTGTAAAACTTTTTCTGCATTCTTACTTGACGCTCCCACAGCTTGGAACTCTTTTTACCCGGCTGCATGAAAATCCTGCCTGAGCAGCTTCTGCTCTTCTAGGAGAGCAGGGAAATCGAGCCAAGCTCTCTTGAGGCAGTACTATTTTCTGTCCCTCTGGGAATCAACACTAAGTTCAAAATTTAACACTTGACACGGGAAAACAGGCCGTATCGAGGTGGTGTATGCATGGTGTGTGATGTATGCGGTATGCATCAAATGAACAGATGCATGCTGTTCATTTCAGAATACGGCATAATATTCAAGCGATTCTGAACAAAACGAGTTTTCTCATTCAAGTCACGCGAAATTCAACTTTCGATGAAAAACAAATGTGCGAAAAAAAAGTTTAACCATGCGGGATTTGAACCCACACACTCACTCGTCTTTCCGGAGCGACGCGTTAGACCACACGGCCACAAAACTTTTCTTTTTGAACAGCGCGGTGTGATACACCTTTCTTTATTTATTTTTGAGGACTACTTCCGTAGCCTTCACAGTTGCATATGATGTAGCGTTGGTAGCGTTCCCTAGCGGTACAACGCAAAATTTAATAATGCATGAATCACTCTAAAGCGCTTTAAATCCAAATCTTGCACACTATAAAATGAATATAAAGGTGTACTAAGTGCATTATAAAATTCAACAAACCTCGTTTGTCGAATTGCACAGGCAATGCACTTGGTGGAGCGACAGACAAATGAAAAGTGCACAGGCGTGTGGCTCACGTGACCCGTTCTTTGTAGACCGCCCAAGAAGCCCATGAGGTGGCGCCGATGTGATGATAGAGCACGGAATATATCCAGATAACCCAATGAAGCTGGAGGCGTGTCGAGGGTGGGATTTTGTCTTGCTACCATTAGTTCACTCATCTCAGGGCCTCGCCAGAACTCGGGAAGATTCCGAGTTTCAGCAAACTTGGGCCTTCCAGTATAGCGCCCCAGGACTCTGGCCATGCAGACGTAGATTTGCCAAGTACGCGGCATCGAGTTACATCACGCAGCAGCGCGCGGAAACTACGTTCACAATGTGAGCAGGAAGGCTTACGCCTTCTCACACGTAAGCAGTCAAGTTTTTCTGCTGGTTTTTCTAAATCAGATATCCCAGGTCAGGACACGATTGGTGCCCCTGAGACGTGTGTGCAGCTATGAGGCCAAGACGCCCCATTCGGTTCGGGCCAGAATATTTAGTGGGCAACGTGAAAGGAACCCTAACCTTACGTAAAGAAGAGTTTTGGGCAACCTCATTTGAGTTTATGCGGCATATTTTTCTGAACTGTTTGACAACAATTAGTGAGGCAGTGGCAAGAAACGATGTAACCGACTCCAGTTTTAATATGAACAATAACAGTTTTTATTTTCGAATCATAGACGTTGAAGTCTAAAAAAATATCTGAAAATATTTTGGCTTACGACGGTTTAGAAACCGCGCCGGTAAACAACTGACACTGCCGCATGCACGCAGAGTATCAGTCTGTTCGCACATTGCGTTCTTCCACGAAATCAAGCACAAAATCGCAATAGATTCCTATACGACCACTGCAGTTGTGTCGCTTATTCTTATCAAGAAAGACCATCAAGCATTTTGTTCAGGTAGATCTAATCAGCGCAGCACACAAAAACCCACACTTCTTTTTGTATACCAAAG
Source organism: Amblyomma mixtum (assembly GCF_055824585.1). Classification (NCBI taxonomy): domain Eukaryota; kingdom Metazoa; phylum Arthropoda; class Arachnida; order Ixodida; family Ixodidae; genus Amblyomma; species Amblyomma mixtum. The sequence continues at coordinate 290,913,432 of NC_143014.1, forward strand.
CTATGAGAGGACGCGTGACATGTGCTCCGCGACTTTGTTCTGTCGCTGAGTAGGTGCCCACACTTACCACTGTGGTAGCTGCATCGACCGCGCCCGTGGGCTGCATTGCTTTCCACTCGAGACTGGTCACTGTGGCGGTCGCATACCGAGGGCTGTCGCGGATTTTCCTGGCTGCTGCGGCGAGGATGACGGGCTGGTGTTGCTTGTAGCCGGAAGGCGAGACCACCGCCTTGCTACTGTCACCATCGTAACCAGGCACCTGACGTGCCTGTGGATATAGTTCGGGAAGGTGCTCAAGACCAGGCCTCGTGGGGTAAGGTAGGAGGCGAGCGCAGAACGCCTTGGACATGTCTTGAGCCGTTCCGAATCAAATTGCTACAAGGAAAAAGAAGAGGGTGGGACACCGCTGTTAGGAAGCGCTGGAAGAAGTCACCTGTGTAGCAAGATCAGAGGCAGTCAGAGCGCGGACCCCTACCTGAGAAGGCAGTGGAATACCAGGGAAGGATAGCAGGATGTGTCCTCGAACAGCCTGTGCAGACGATTAGGCAGTGTGCCGAACCCTAGGACGGCTGTTACCGCTTCCCGAAGTTGCAACAGCTTTCGAGGAGGTTCGATCGATGCCTGAGTGCTGGTGGCTGTGGATGACAGGGCTACACTTCGCAACTCATATGCAGAGCCGTATAAGCGATATTCCCCCTGGGCTATCTGAAAAATACTCTGTGCAAGAGGAGGTGTGGCAGCTGGGCGCAGAGAGCCCCTGGCCGCCGGCGACAGCGGCGACAGAACGTGCTCAGGTGCACGCAGAAACCAGATCTCGCGGAGGCCGGTCGCGAAGGCTGAGAGCACGCGCCCGCTCTTCGTTTTTTTTTTCCCACATGTTCATGATTACTAATTTCGACCAGTGGAGGCTGACGGACCGGGATTTTAATTTTAGTGCCCGTAGAACTACGGGAATAGTGGAAAAAGGGCGAAAACGCATTTAAAAAGGAAGTCACACTGTGCTGCATTCCTATCCGTCGCCCCTAAATATGGCTGCTACTCCCGGGCCTATGTGGAAGAAAGGACGACAGGTAGCGCGATCTAAACAAAGGCGACTTTCGATACCCACAATGGACAGTGCACCTGGAACGCAGACTTCTTAACAGAGAGAAAGGTGCTGGATTTTTCGTTTACCACTTCCCTACAGCTCAGACACCGACTACTTCTACGCTGGACAAAAGCCGTTATTAAACTGTTGTGTCCCCTTAGTGCTTTTGTGTGTGTGCGCCCCCTCCTAACGACCACTCGCATTCCCCTCCTAACGACAGTTCGCATCCTCCTCCTAACGACCACTCGATCCTCCTCCTAACGACCACTCAATCCTCCTCCTAACGACACTTGCCCCTCGTCGCACGCTGTCACCAGATGCCCCCCCACGGTGCGCCCCCGCACCCTCCTCCTGTTCTGGGAAGCCACTCCCTCCCGTGGACGCTTCTCAGCTCCCCCCTTTCTTCGGGCGGCCAGTTCGGCTCCTGCCTCGGTCGACGCTGGTCGCACCCTCATCAGCTTTAAATAAACGAAGTCTAAAAGTACCGTGTTCGTCTTTCGCTGCATTCAACACAGCGACCGGACACGACAGTGGCGACGAGAAAGTGGATTCGACCCGCGCTACGCAACGCTATTGACAAGCCATGGCTACGCGAGGGTTTCCCAATCAGATACCAGAATTCAACGGCTCATCGTGGTCATCGTGGGTTGGACGCCTTCAGTTCTACTTTGAAGCTAACAACATCACAGACCCAGCCTTGAAGAGGGCCAACCTGCTGACGCTGTGCGGGGAGCAGACCTACGATACTGTCTGCGCCCTTATTCAGCCAAGCACACCAGCGGCAGTGTCTTACGACGACATCGTAAAAGCGCTGCAAAAGCACTACGACCCAAGGCCATCCGAGGTCTACAGCCGGGCTCGCTTCCAACGACGAGATCAACTGGAAGGAGAAACAGTGAGCGCCTACGTAGCAGCGCTCAAGAAGCTCGCTGCCGACTGCAATTTTGGAACGCTGTCGACAACAGCTACCGGGCAGAAAATGGACGCAGCTTCTTCTGCTAACACCACCATGCTTCCCTTGGACGTGATGTTACGCGACAGATTTGTGTGCGGACTGAGTGACGAGTCACTGCAGCAGCGCCTGTTCGCTGAGAAGGACCTCACATTCAGCAAAGCTTACGACATCGCCGTTCGAGCGGAGAGCGCCGGTCACCAGCAGAGAGGGATTCGCCGGAACACCGAGCCGGTACACCAGACAAGCAACCAGGTGCGCAAGCCTTCTGTTGTTGTAAAATCGGTCAAAAAGGCACAACGCTGCTGGCGGTGTGACGACCAACACAACCCCCAGGGATGTCGATTCCAGTCAGCCACGTGTAATTTTTGCCACAAGCGAGGGCATATCGAAAGAGCATGCATTACGAAACGGAGACTTGCCAAGATAAAGTCACCTTCCCAGCCTAATCACAGCGTCAACGCCTCAGAGAATACGCCGCTATCTGATCTCCATGGAGCAACATCAGCAACACCATCTGTGTTGTACGACCTGAACACCATGAATCTCGGCACGCGACCGAAGATTTTTACAGAAGTAAGCGTACATCACCAGCTGATTAAGTTCGAGGTGGACTCCGGCGCAGCCTGTACTCTGATCAGTGAGGACACGTTCCGAACTTCATGGCCATCTGACGCACCCGCCCTGCAACAAGACGACACGCACCTGCGAACGTGGTCAGGACAGAATCTGCCACTATTGGGCTCTGCCAACGTGCAGGTTAACTACAACGGCCAGACCCATACGCTACCTCTGCTTGTTGTGAAGGGCACAGGATCAAGCCTTCTAGGGAGAAACTGGTTTTCTCCACTAGGCGTGATGATATGCGGCAAACATCAAAACGCCGATGCGCTAAGCCGTCTGCCACTAGACGCAACTGTTGACGAACCATTTCCACCAGGAGACGTTCTGATGTTCGAAGCACTGCCAGAACCTCCGCTTACAGCAGGCACAGTTGCAGCATCTACGCAGAAGTGCGCAGCTCTCCGGCTAGTTTACACAGCTGTTCAACAAGGCAACGTGCATAAAATCAAAGGGGACAACTTCGACGCTTACCGCAGGCGAGCTACAGAGTTGAGCACCCATCGCGGCTGCATCATATTTGGGTCCCGAGTTGTGATGCCGAGAGAACTACGCGCACAAGCTATGTCTCTCATCCACGCCGGACATCGGGGCATCGTTGCAATGAAAAAGTGTGCCAGAAGCTACATGTGGTGGCCTGGCATTGACAACGACATCGAAACAGTGGTGCGAGAATGCAAGCCTTGCCAGAGCAGCCGGAGCGCCCCGCCGAAAGCTCCTGTCCCAGAATGGGAAAAGCCAGACACACCATGGCACACACTGCACATTGATTTTGCAGGACCAATTGAGGGCTGCACTTTCCTTGTGGTCGTAGATGCCTACACAAAGTGGCTTGAGATAAGGCAAATGGGACAGACGACTTCGGCAGCAGTCATTGACAACCTCCGATCACTATTTGCAACGTTCGGCCTGCCGCGCAAGGTAGTGTCGGACAACGGAACACCGTTTGTGTCTGCGGAGATCCTCAAGTTTTATCGCGACAACGGGATCTCATCAGTTACATCGGCCCCCTACCACCCAGCGACAAACGGACAAGCCGAGCGCTACGTAGCCGAGCTAAAACGCGCCCTTGAAAGAGATCAGACAGGCTCGCTGCAGCGCCGCCTTGCGCGCTTTCTCTTCAAGCAGCACACGACGGTTCAGAGCACAACAGGCGAGACCCCCTCGAAAATGATGTTCGAGCGTGAAATGCGAACCCAGCTCACAGCCATCCTCCCCGAGCCAAAGGCAGAGACGTTCCGGGAAGAAAAAGCAATTCCGCGCTGCGGCACGCTTAATGAGGGGCAGCGCGTCCTCGCCCGACAGTTTCTGAAAAAGCCACGCTGGGAGGAAGCTACAATTGTCAGACGCATAGGCCTGCGCTCTTGGCTCGTCAACATACATGGCACAGTAGCACGCCGACATCTCAACCAGCTGCGTAGATTTACGACGCCGTCTGAGAGCTGTCCGCCAGCGGAGAGAACACGTGCACCATCTTCCCACATAGCCTGGCACCTTTTCCCGGAAGAAGAGACTTCGCCCAGGACAGACCTAGGAGACACAGCGAACAACAGCCAGCCTACAAGTGTTTCTCCCCCGAGCGCACAAAGCCAGCGCGCCTCCACGCGTGAGCGCCGACCCCCTGCACGATACCAGGCAACTTTCTAAGGGGGAAGGAAGTGTTGTGTCCCCTTAGTGCTTTTGTGTGTGTGCGCCCCCTCCTAACGACCACTCGCATTCCCCTCCTAACGACAGTTCGCATCCTCCTCCTAACGACCACTCGATCCTCCTCCTAACGACCACTCAATCCTCCTCCTAACGACACTTGCCCCTCGTCGCACGCTGTCACCAGATGCCCCCCCACGGTGCGCCCCCGCACCCTCCTCCTGTTCTGGGAAGCCACTCCCTCCCGTGGACGCTTCTCAGCTCCCCCCTTTCTTCGGGCGGCCAGTTCGGCTCCTGCCTCGGTCGACGCTGGTCGCACCCTCATCAGCTTTAAATAAACGAAGTCTAAAAGTACCGTGTTCGTCTTTCGCTGCATTCAACACAGCGACCGGACACGACATAAACAAAGAAAACAAAAGACTGTAAGCAAACTGCGGAAGCAAAAGGCTAGAAAAAAGAAAACAGGAAGAAACGACACTTCTGAGGGCGGCTTCAAAGCATTCAGTTGTAGGAAAAAAAAAACTTGGAGGGGGCACTTAAGCTCAGCCTTAATAGTATGACGCGATAGCACGTTGGATTAATTCTCATATATGTAGAAATACATTCTCTACTTTACAGTCATAGATCTCTTGGAGTCCTCATGCCCTTCTCGCCATTGCGCTATTTTGACAGTGCGCTGGCATTACTGGCCGTGGTGAGCGACTTCTGCGATCTGTGTTGTCCTTCCGCGTCACACAAACAGAAGAAATGCAAGGAAGAAAGGTTCCAGAGGTAGGATTTTAACCCAGATATATCTCGTGGGAAGCGAGTACAGAACCTCATAGCCACGACGAGCCTTTTTTCTTTAGATTCTGCAGATGTACAGGGTTTAACGCAGTCTGTGCGGCACAGCCCAGCAGCAGTGATGACGGAACTTTTTATGACGTCATCCTAGGCGGCTTGAGCGAATAGAAGGCGGATGACGTATGGAAACTCCGCCTCCGTTAACGTCACGGAAAGCTACCACACGCTCGCCTGCAAAACCTCCGCGCGTCTCCCAGTCGATTGGCCTCGCGCCAGACATGGGCCAGGTAAAATGGACAATGCTTTGTCTTGAACATTGGCTTAAACAAGACACTGGTGCGAATAAAAGCAAGATAAGAAGAAGAATGATGAGTTGAGAGCAAGACGGTGATGGCAGTGATTCAGGAGAAATTGAGATTGAATAAAAGAAGGTGTTGGCAATGCCCAACAGAAGAAAGGTGCTTGCAGAGATTTGAAAATTATCCAAGCACTCTTTAATGCGGTAAACTGCTTGCTTGAGCATTCAAACCTTGCTCTTGGAGAGCATCATCTGAACTTTTATTTTGATGGTAAGCCACTATCGGTGTAGGGTGAGCATGACCTGCAGCGTTTTTTTTTTTTACATTCAGTTTCGTCCTTTTTGAGTGGTCCTTACTCTTCTGCAACAGAAATTTAACAATGAAAGGTATAGTTGGATGCAACTGAAAAACGATGCAGATTTCCCCTTCAAAGAACCACCTTCCATGCATTGGAGTCGGCCGATTCTGATGACCCTGCTAGTGCTACAACGCAGGGAGCGGCGCGACAATGCACGGAGGGGCCTATCCCCTTTCATCTGCCCCTTCCTGCAATGTCACGCTAGCTGGTTCATGAGAATTAGGGCGCCGCAATTGGCTGGGAAGGGGCCCGTTGACTGGGAACAACCGCTTCGTTCTTGAGTTGTATGCGACTTCCTATATCAAGATGTGGAGGAGAATCAGCGAGACCGAATTATCAACTTGTTGACTGTTATCTACGTTGTTTTCGTGCATGCATGATTTTTCCGGACCATCGCATTGGCAACACGATCGTTTTTTTCTGCGTTTTGCTAACTTTCAGTGCGCGCTTTTAAGCGGCAAAAAGTGTTTTTTTCTCTTAGGTTACATCACAGGCATTTGTCGTTGTATGTGAATACATGCTCTATAGATCAAGGCACGGAAGCAGTTTGCTTGCAATATGATGCAAACTTTCCAGCGTCTCTAGGTGTGGTGAGGTTATTAGATATAATGTTGAAATGTTATCAATTTGGGGCCGACATAGGGAGATATACTACAACGCTACAGGTTATCACGTAGAACACTCTTTGCACCACATGATAAACTACCTCGTGAGGAAGCCGCCAAATGGCGCTGCCTTCAAACTAACACCTTCCTTAGCGAAGCGCTCAAGCGCACATTCTGCACAACGAGATACCGAGAGTGGTGCCCCAGCTACGGAGGACACCAAACCTTCATCATTTCACGTGCGAATGCCCCCCCCCCCCCCCCTCCCTCCGCCCTCCTAATTTCAAGTCGCTCTTTCCAGCACAGAGCTGGACGACCAGCGCAGAGTGGTCGACCGGAAACGCCAGATTGCAGCAGCTAAAGGGGCCCTGGACAAAGGGTTATTATATGCTGTTTGGAGCGTATACCAGATGTTTAAGGGAAGCCTAATAAATCCTCAAAAATAGGCTTCTTGAGATAAAAACACGGCTTTTTGAGAATAGTACTACCAGCGTTGGCAGACACCAGAAAACCGGTGAATCACCTTAAGTACTAAGCTGCTTAACTAATTTTATTAATAAACCTTCTATCAGATTCAGTCGTCTAGGGATTTGTAGCCAGTCGTTAGTAGTAGCCATATCAGTTATTAGAATTTAGAAAACGCGATTACCTTTGGCGCTGTGGCTCGACAAAATTTGGCTTTTTTAACTAGTTACGTACACTGGCAAGGTCGATTTGCCTGCATGCTTTTCGAAAGCGCATGTATTCTGGCACGGTGTAATCAAATTTTGTATAGCAGCAGCGCCGACGATAATAGCGTTTTCGAAATTCTAAAAACTGTTATGTCGGTTACTATCGACGATCTGCAAATATCTAATTGCAACCAGTTGCCTAGCTGTTATAGTTAAAAGTTAATTATCAGAAACAAGTTATTCAGCTTACTACTTAGGACAACTCACCGGCTTTCGCAAGTAATACTGTGCCGGAAAAGCCATATTTTACTCCCAAAAGCCTTTTTTTTATATTAGCCTGAAAATCCTCGTATAACCGAGGAAGGAATGGTTCTTCAGTCAGTCAGTCTTGTAACAGAGTCTAGATTCATTTGACAATCAGTTCAACGAGAACTGCGCAAAATCGGCTGCCCAGGAAACGCTCCTTCCACCAGCTGCCCAAACCCTGGCAAAAATACCACTTAGGACCGCCTTAAAGCCATTGAATGTGTCTGCCCTGTAAGTACGTCTCCTAGATATAAGGCGGCTTTAAAGAGAGAGAGATAGAGAGCGGGTGCAAAAGGAAAGACTGACAAAATGTATTGTCTTCCTTTGTTGTCTTTCTATTCGTGCGCTCTCATTTTTCGTGCGTTGTGTTAATGTGACGCACGTCCAACCATACAGCGCTGCAGCTCGTATCTGTCAGAATAATCTTGTTTGCTACCTTGCACTTGGGTCAAAGGAAGAGGGGACATAAAGAAGAAAAGAGAGGTGAGCTGAACATCAAGAGTACCAAGTAAGGGAGTAAGTATTTGTTAACAGTGGTGTAGCATTCAAGTAGAAACATAGCGCTAACAAGTGCTCTGCGCTCACGTCTGCTGCATTTCGGAAAAGTTTTTCCTTGTATCTTTTCCAAGTCGTGACGAACAAAGCATCATGCGTAACTTAATATAAAACATCTTCGGCGAACAGGGTGGTCCGCTCTTAGGATGAACACGCGAATGCATCGCCGAACTCTTCGGGGCACCAGTGCGTCTGAGACAGGCGTGCGTCGAAGCAAATTCCCGCAGGTGCAGACGGATCTGGAAGCGGTGCTTCTCGGCGTCTCCCAATTCGCTTCAATACGCAGCCGCGGCTAATAGACTGGCGCTTTGAAGAACGCGGCCTCATGGTCGAGTGTTCATCAAAAAAGTGGACGGGATTGTAAATGCAGAAACCGGCGAGCACTGTCCGTTGCCCTTGTTGTCCACTACCAACGCTCGATTTCATTGGAACTACCGGCCAGATCCTTAGCGCACAATAATCCAGGGACACAACATGAGCGCTAGCAGCCAGTATAGGCTTGTTTAAGACAATGTTGCCTAGCCTAGTGTAGAAATGGTCCGATGTTTTGATGGCCAAGATTCTTTAGAAACAATCACTCGCGATAAATACCCTGGCGCATGGGGCTCGGAATTATTAACCAATAGATGCAGAATACCATAACCGCCATAACGACAGCCTTACTTAAAGATTGAAAGTAGATTTTTTGGGGAGAAAGTAATGTAGACTTCACCTCCCTCTAGGAACAGAATGAGACTAATCTGATTTAATACATTTCTTTTACTTTTGTTATTCTGGCTCAGCAGCTGATGCGACGAAGCCGGCTTTCAATGCCTATAATGATAGGAACTTTTTTTTGTTTTAAAGAATAAATTACCGAGGTTTTCCGTCATTTCTTCCGTCATTTCAGCGCTTGGGAGAAGCAACTGCTGATACGCTTAGCAAGGTTGTGAAAAGCCCACTCTCTATCTTTGCCTTCAAAGCACTTCGCTGCAAAGGTGAGTCACTGATATGTGTGCTAAAAACAATTTCTTGTTAATACGACACTTTTTTTTTGCAAAAACATTTAGAAAGTCATTCGACGCCTTTATCTGCGACATTCTGGTTGAGGCTTTTCGCACTGTCCTTTTGAACGTTTAAATCTAGCCTTAAATTCTGCTGTACTTCAACTAGTTTTAGAGCGTTTAAGTTCCTCAAGAGTCGAATGAAGCACATCGGAGGATGGCGAACACAAGCGTCGCCTTGGTGACAAACATTTAGACAACAGCCTAAAAGACATAGAATGCTTTTCAAGACTCAAAGCAGACGACTCAGCTCTGGACAACGTCCAAGCACGTCCTAACTGCCTCGGTCGGCTGACTCATCCCTGCACCTCTCCAACTGACCAGTTACGCATGCGTTGCTCTTGCCATGTGTCCCGACACAGCTGCCTGTGTCGTATCATGTGAACGAAGGCGGAAGTCGCTACACACAGCACCTCCAAGATGCGCATCCCGTGAAGACGACCAAAGGTGGTGCCGGGACCAGCGTTTACATTCCATCCGGGCATCTCGGTCGAGTAGCTAATGCAATAAAGTGCTACTTCGCGTATTCTTTGGAACACCAACTCATATTTCTCAGCGACCGCTATTTGAATGCTGCCAAGACGTACAGTGCGTTTTTGCTGTTTTTGTCCGAATTTAGGCCTGTCAGCGCACTTGGTGACCAATAGGCGGTCGCCGACCGTTATAAACATTCTATGATGCGACGGAACACGCTATTAAAGTCTTAATTAGGAGGTCATGAAACAATTATCACCTGTTTGAAAAGAATTCCACACACACGCATCTACACAAATCTCTTCGTTTACTTCCATGCAAAAATAGCGCACGTAGTGATAGTCGACTGACCGCTGTGTCCTCGAACCAGTATACGTCGGTGAATCCAGACGCGCCGAGCGCATCTTTGTTTTCGACTGAACGCCCTCATGGGGTATCGGAGAAGAAGAGCTCTTCGATCATACTTATTCAGAAACTACCTGCAGCCCCACCTATCAAGACTACGCGTTCTGTTTGGGTCACAATTTGGAGGTTAGCAGACTAGCACGCAACCTGCGGCATGCAAGCTAACTGTAAAAAAATACGGATATGTTGAAGAACCAAACGTTGCTCGGCGCCACCGACAGCTGACTGCCCAGTTAACCGGTGGTGCTACCATCTGTCAATTTCAGTGAAGTGACCATGGTTATACAGCCGGGATTCAGAGCCCAGTTTGGAAACTCGTGTGATCATAGAGCTCACGGGGAGAGGCACAGAAAGCAACTATTGCTGTCGCATCCCCGTAATGAATCAGAAAAAGCTATGTTTCTTCGTTTGTTTCTCTTTACTGACTGAAAAAAAAAATGAAATATAAAATTTTGCCTTGCCCAGCATTTTGAAAAAGATCCGTTTCGTTGTTTAAGAAAAACATAAACATTAATATTGCATTAACTCGGCGACGTTGGACTGAAAAAAATTTTCGTAATATGCAAAGGAGCCATCAAAAACATCAAAAGAAGTTGGAGGAAAACATGTTAAAACGCAAACTGCTCTTGCTTGGCAGATACATGCGGCACATATAACAGCCGACGCAAAGAAAAGGAATCGGTAAACTTTTTGCGCATAAGCTTTGACCGTGAACACAGCCTTCAGAAAACTATTTATTGAGGCAAGCGCAATGCCTTTGCGGCAAGCAGTAGCACGCAGTTCATGTGTTTTGTGTACTGCATAAAGAAAAACGAAGGGGGTGGGGGGGGGGGGGGGTGTTATTTGGTTGTTGGCTTATTGAAGAAAGCGTTTTAAGTAGAATTCGCTTCAGATAAAACGAGAACAGAAAAGAAAGAAAATGAAAACATAGGTATCATACTTTTGGATAGGAAATTCAGGCAGGGTCTGTTAGCAGTTGCAAATAGTGCCCATCGCACCTTCGATGTGAAAGTAATGTGCACTAGTATTCAGTCTCTTTCAAATTAGGTCTAGTTTTGCTTTCCCTGTCTCAGGTGATTTGTTCGCGTTTCAGTTGGCGACAACGACAAGACGTTTAATATAAAAGCATGACTATGCCTTCGAAGTCGTTCTGCGTCTTCCTCAGCTTCCTCAACCGGAATTTGGGAGTCGCCTCAGCTGCACTGATTGATGATGCGCAGGATTTTCCGAGCCAACCTACGCGGCCACATTATGTCGCACAAGTGATGGTCCATTACCTGCTTGCACCCCAACGACGTCTTCACAGATATTCGGCAGACCTCTGCAAAACTTTACTGATCCGAAAAGCAGATAGGAGGCTGCCTGTTTTGCGAGACAACTTCGAAATTCTGTGAACGCATTCGCTCAGGAGTTATGACCAAACGATCCGCTCTTACCCACAAAGAAGAGCTATAGGGATTTTCCTTGTGCGAAACTGCACGAAGGACGAACCATTCCAGGGCACCTAGGAGGAACAACTGTCCATCATAGCTACGGCATTTTTCGGACAGAATAAATTTTGGTCACTACTTCTGTGAACTAATGCCACCTCTCGAGTTCACCTATTTTTGCCATCGTGAGAAGCTTGCTTTTCTTCTGCAATGCTCTGCGTGGAGTAGCCACGCATTGTCTGAAAGGGGAAGAGAATTTCGAGTGCAAGTTCCGATCGCAGTGCAGTTGCAGCCCAAGGGAAGAAAACCGCACGCCACCGCCAGATGATTCCTCCAGTGCGCCAGGCACTCGAAAAAAGAGGCTGTGGCGCTCTTACTGCGGCCTTTACTCCTGCGCCACAGTTTCCTTACGATAATGCGTCAGCAAACGTACCTTCGCGAGTGAACTATCCTCGCTATTTTTGCCCTATAAAACTCGTCCACGCGGCCCTGTAGCATGATACAAGCGTTTCATAACTGGAAGTTATCGGACGAAGAGTAGTTTTACAGCATTAGCTCTTATTAGCTCGTTCCTAAGTTTCGCCTTGTCGACGTCGGTGTCCGCAGCACCACCTACCTCGATCGGCAGGTGGCAAAAGAGAGAGTGAGAAATTCCCTTCTGCATCTTTAGAGGAGAGGATGAAAAGGGAAGGTAGGAGAGAAGGTGATGAAGATAGAGAGGCATCGAGGATCCTAAGGAAGCGAAAGAGTGCGATGATCAGCGTCTGTAAACAAACGCAAAAAGGCTTCATGAGCACGACGTGTACCACTTCTGGACGTGCATGGCAACGCTGGCATGTCCCTCTGTGGGGGACAACTTTGCAGTCAATTTCTTCAAACCGCAGATGCTTGTTCAGGCTAAGTTAGCGGTGAAAAAGTTACTATTGCAACTGCGGACGAGAAATGGCGTACACACTAGCACACGGTAATCTCGCTTTCAATCTTTGTCGCAGCGTCTAACATTTCAGCGTCGACCCCAGGTGGACTCCTGGTCTGGAAAGGTAAGTGAGCTTCAAGGCTTCACTGTGCGGTAGGTACGCGCTACAAATGCAATGTCCAGGTTATCTTCTTTGGAAACGTAAGTTCTGTCCCCATATCAAATATGCAACGAAGCTTCGTGGCTAATAAAAGTGTTTGGCAAAACTCAGGTGTTACTTGCAGCGTAATGCGAACGTAAAAGGTGAGATGATAGGAGACGGAAAGCGTTAATAAGAAGGAACCACGTGCAAATATTCCTGAGATTTTTGCCAGTATTGCAGACGCTATAAGTGCAGCGCTGTACTTTTATGTTCCCGGAGCTAGCATGTCGTTCGAGCGTCCACGACGCCGGAAAAGCAGGCTCCTTTGGTAGCGGCCGGCAGGTGAAAAGATAAACTAGACATCAGCCTTGCCTAATGTCTTTCCCGGCGTTCTAGTAAGTATGCGATAGCCTGCCTATAAAATAGAATCTCGACGGTGCGATTCTGGTGATTTCGAATTTCTTTAAACTATTTTTTTAATCTCGTGCAAAGAGTGCATTTGGTACCGCGCATAATGGTTTGGGCTAAAGCAAAGGGGTTTTCATAGGGTATACTGAACAATTCCATCTTTAGATCAATCTAGAATGCTCATTTGCGGAGCGTTCCTGGTTTTAGCAATACGGGAAATTTAGAAATCGTATCATCGCTTCTGCGCTCATGTCATATAACGACGTAACAGCTGTCATTATCACAAACTGCCGCCCAAAACGCCGATGCTGATACACCAGTGGCTGAAACCCCCCAAAGCGACCACGCCTTGACCGCACAAGTCTAAGAGGAATACGTGGAGAAGGATATCAACACAATTGTCTACTGATGCTTCAACACCAGTCTTAGAGTCTTTGCCACAGAAGACAACAAACTTGTCTGCACGGATAGCAAAACGCTTTTTTGCCGTGACGTAGCAAGATGTTCCTTGATCCCCAGAAACCTGACTGCTGTCGCCCGCAGATGTTTTTGAAGAGCTGGATAGGAGTCGTGTCGAGAGAAAACAGAAAAATTTGTGTGGGCGAGAGTTCGTATGGAAGTGGCGCATTTGTTTACTGTTGACAGTAAACAACCTGTCACACAACCCGCCATGTAAAAATAGCTTCACTGCGTCCGCGCTTCACCTGCGCTGAACACTCATGAGCAAAAGTTAGCGGGAAGCGGTCGCGCGGGAACGAATTACTGCAGCGTTACCTCGCTACCCAGTGAGCTGGTACCCGTTCCAGGAGGCGCAAAATGCATGTCCCCACACGCTTCTAAGTTTATCAGTCAACTTGTTTGTCTGCCCACGCCGAATAATTATTTTTTCCGACGAAGCCGCTTCGCACAAATTTTTGTCCATGACTTAGCTTTCAGCTTTCATGGCGTGCTGTATATTCGTGCACATAACTCTATTCCACGAGCGCAGGACACACTTCGGTGAAACCAATGTTTAACATCCCTATCCTTTCTTTTTCGGCTTTCTTTCGCTCTTCACACAGCGCGTGATATTAAAACACTGCAGTGACACCAGCATCGACGACCTGAAACCTAATCCCATCAACGCCCGTAAGAGGGCCTGTATATCATGCGCTATGTGGTTATGCAGCGTGTTTAAAATTAAGCTTCAGCAATTTTGGCAAGTAATACACGAAAGTAGTTTTTCCACGTAGGTTATACGACCAGGTGAAGAAAAAGTGAACAGACATTTGTTGCCGGGCATCTCCTCGTACACTTAAATCCTCTTAAGAACTTTCATGCCTCCGCAGTTAGCCAATTTGTTCATATAAAAAATTCAATGTCGTTCAAATCCAAGAATGGTCCCCTAAGCAGAATTCCCGTTACACGCCCATGTTCCGACATATCCATCGCTCAATTACCTTGCCAGGCCGCGTAATTACGAGTGCAACAAGATTGACGTCGGCGCAGACCTTCCCCAGGAGTGACGTACCTGTTGCGAATGACGCTTCGTCTTCCAATGCTGTGGAGCAACGGGTGCTGCTCCTAACTCTTCCCTTGTCCACTGATGATAGCGAAATCGAAAAAAAAAAAACATGTCCAACTGGTGACCAACTCAAAGAATTAGTTTGAGCCCCTCGTCCCCCCGTGTTGCATGCGCCATGTGATTAAAACGGTTCTAAATTTTATGAATTTTAAGCATGGGTGAAGAGGGGGCAGCAGAGGGCCATGTAGGCAGGTGAGGCTAGGTAGTTTCCGGATATAATTGAAGTTAAATGGGAGATGCGTATATAGTGCACTGGACGTAAGTTGTCTCATAATGACGATGAAACCGTATACGGCCACCTCCAAGCTTTCAGTACTAAAACGCACACTAAATACAGGCTCCTCTGTACCGATCGCTTCATTTTTTTCATTCCGTCACATGTGAAAGAAGTGCGCTTTCATTGGGCAATTGGACACTGAGGCATTGCTTCTAACACGATGGTTGATTTTTTTTTTATGAGTGCCTGCCCTTTGATGGCCTGTCGTCCCGTTTTTTCTAAACACTGCGCACTTGACAACAGCCGGCTTTGAACGTTTTCTGTGTCTAAACGCCTTGAGTCATGAGCTTCTTGCTGCAGAAGATTTTTAGCATTCCCTTGGAGCGTCCGCTTATGCAGTTCACGGCATTGTGAGGTGTCCGTGACCCTCTTGTGCTCGGGGATACCACGAATAAATCACATTTTTTTTATTGTGCCAATCAGAGTTCTCTCTGTCGAACATTTGTTAGTCATGCTTCTGTGGTTAACAGCGAAAAAAAAACAAGGACGAAGGAAGGCATGAACAGCGCGTGTCGTGTCTTTTCATTCGTTCATTTTATTCGCGCTGTTAAGCATCCAAGCCTGCCATCCAGCCAGCTATCCCAGCTTCAAATTCTTATTGAAGTCCTTGTGAGTCATGTGGGGTAATAGGATCACTTGATCAATTTCTCTTGTCCTTGGAGCGGTTTGCTTCTCTGCAATGAGCTTATTTGGAGATCCCCTCACTCGAATAGGGCTTCCTCTTTCTATTCCAATTCTCTTCTCTTTTGGGGCAATGTCAGGGGATACGTGCTAAAACCAGTGTGCGATTCTCTTCATGATTGCGTCATTGCGTCAGCGAGAATCCTTTGTTAGGGATGACTTTCTAAGTTACATACTTTTAACTAAAATTTCATCTATTAATGTATAACGTAATTAGGACAATGTGTCTCTCCTGTTTGAACTTGCAGTGTGCCATGTCCAATCCCCCACTGTGGATATCTGCCTCTCCACCAGAGGCCAGCAACACCATCGTCATCATCAGCCTGACTGCGCCCACTGCAGGACAAAGGCCTCTCGAATCTATCTCCAATTAACCCTTTCCGGAGGTAGCCGCGGCCACCCTATCCCCGCAAACTTCATCTCATCCGCCCACCTAACCTTCTGCCGCCCTCTGCTATTCTTCCCCTCCCTTGGAATCCGCTCTGTTACCCTTAAAGGCCAGCGGTTATCTTGCCTTCTCGTTACATGCCCTGCCCAAGCCCTTTTCTTCCTCTTGATTTTGAGAAGGGTGTCATTAACCCGCGTTTGTTGCCTGACCTACTCCACCCTCTTCCTGTCTCTTAACGTCGCACCTATCAAATTCCGACAACAAAACAGCTGTAACCAAATTACTTTTCGTGTTGCTCGTTATTTCCATTCGAGAAATCGTGAAAGCCAATTTTAGAACTATATTTATGTGTGGAGGGAGAGAGAGAGAGAGGTAAAGAAGAAGAAGGAAGGCAGGGATCTCACAGTGTTTGATTTGATAATTTAAATCAACACATTCTGCATTCGTTTTTCTTTATAATTTATTATAATTTTAAAGCTATTTTTTTTTTTTCATTTTTTAACGTTTTGAGCCCCTGTCAGTAGCCACCTGCACCTTGTCCAGTCCACCGCTGTGGGTACGAGCCATTATCTTCTTGAGAACAACAACAGCAACCAGGAGGGTGTTCTGGTTCGCTACACGACACAGGGGAGGAAGGATGAGGGCACTGAAAAGGGAAAAAGGGAGGCGGACGAGGGGTACTGCATGTACGGAGAAGATTGGATAAACTACCCCGGATAAGGTTCGGAGCCCTTTTGATTCTGTCGCTCAATTTTTTTTGTTGTTGGTCGATCCCTCAGTGTGGGTATGTGCAATCTTTTGTAAGGCGGACAACAACAGCTACCCTCGCGAGTGCATGTGCGACGAAAACGAAGAGAGCACGCGTGCTGCCGCCATTGCATTTGCCTGGCCCCGCGACCCTGTCTGCACCGGCGCCCCATTTTGTACCTGCCAGAATTTGCAGACCGCCCTCCCGCCATACTCGAAACGGACAACAAACGGTTCGTTCCATCCAAGAGGAAGAGCCATCCTGGAGCAGCGAACTGAAGGGAATTTTGCTCGGCTGATTCTCAACAGACACGAGAGAGGATTGTGTTTTCTCCGACCGCCATTCTCCCCGCATCCAGTATGTTTTAAAGCTGCCGGAGCGTCCGCGATTAGTTGTCTCGAGCCAGCGCTGGTTTGAACCGACACTCTGCCCCCGTTGCTGTCTGAGGTAAGCTTGCAGTGTGGTTTTCGGATGGGAGCATCCTGCAGCTAGGCCTAAGGGCTGCGGCGCTTCCTCACTGGTACCCTCTTTGCAGAAACCATCATGGCAGAAGGACAAGACATTGCGAAAGAACTCTGCGTGCGGCTCCTCGCCAACAGCCCCAGGCGCAAACGCGAATGCCTCCCTGAACTTGGGCCGAAGCCGTGTGACGTACCTCGTGATGACCCGTATGGCGTCATCTCTTACGTCGCCGAGGAAAAGCAGCGAGTCGTCCTTGCTGTCGTCGCTGGGAGTGCACACGAAGGGCATCCGAATGCGTCCGTGACTGGCTGTATCCGCAGGCTGAAGGCGGTGGTCCGCACGGGCTTTCTCGATGTCACCGTGATCCAGGTACGGAAGTGGGCGCAGGGTTTGCAGCGATTGGAGAACCGCTCACGTATTTTTGTTACGTATATTACATTAACACAGCGGTGCTTTTTTTTCCTGAAATTCTGATCGCAGGTACCTCATTTGACACCACAAAACAACAGTTTTGTCGCTTTAATCAGCAATATACACTGCGTTCGGCTGTTGTCCAAAATACACTATGAGCATCGTATTCACTTGCAGCACCATACTGCTGGAGGAAGCTTTCAGCGCCCTCATAGCAGTTGCCCGAAATAACGTGGTGGCGATAAATTAAATGTTTCAGTTAGGTGTAAATGAAAGGAAAAAAATATAATAAGGTACATATAACCTAAGCTCAAGCGATTTGATCCTTATGTGTGTACAACATTCAAGAATTGAGGACAGCGCGAGCAAAATATTTTCGTGCTAAGTCCGAGATTAATCAGCGACACAGGGCCTTTTTCCAGTAACGTCCTCCGCATACGCACCGTCACGCAGGGCATGCCAGACGAATATGGCTGAGGAGTTCGCGGCACGTGTTCTTCCACTAACCACGGTTTTTCTATCAACTGATGCGACAAAAATTAGGGATAGTGTTAGAATCTTCTGAGCCCACGGAGATGCTCTCGTGGCCCGCATGAACCGGCCTCAAGAGGGAAAACGCGATGTGGTTCTCAAGCTTCCTGCGCTGACCACTTACTTTGTGCAGATGTGCCCACAGATGGGTCACGCATATGAGTTCTGGCTAGAAAAAGACAGTAATGCTCTTAACTATGCCTTAATCACCCCCAGCCGTGCTGTCCCGACAGACTTACTTCTTATGGCGGCCGCTAGCGGGGTGCACTACTGGAAAAAATTGATAGAAAGTCATCCAGTGTAATGCGGCATTTCTGCGTCAGCAGTGTGATCATATTCTAGCTTTCATGCATTGAAATTTCCTTTTTAATATTTGCGTTTCATTTGCGTCTTTCCCATTTTGAGCCTTGCACTGGGTGCTATTGCAGCGCATTTCCTCCTGACCCTATCGGCCTTCCCTCTCGCACTCCATTGCACTCCATTGCGATCACAACGAACACATTAGTGCGCTGTTGTGGAAACCCGGGCTATACATCTGACACAGTAAAAGGCTCATAGCCTGCACCCTGCGTGTCCTTTTTGTGTTCTGTCCTCGTGCTGCTACGCGCTGCTGAAAAACGTTGTGGGCACCGTTCTTCTCCCAACAGCGTGTACTTTGGGAATCTTGCCCTTAAACTTTGAAGTACATAAGCGTTCACCCTGTCCTAAGTGTGTCCACTCTATTTCGGCATAAATTTCATCCGCTAACCATGCGATCTAACTTCAGAGCCCTTCTTGCGCTCCTTGTCTTTGCCACTTCTCCGCCCCGATGATTGCTGCAAGCCACGTACAGTCTTTGTCAAAAGTTTGGAGTCCAGGGGTTTGCTTCTGAAGCACACTGTTTGCTTCGTAATGCATCTCCAGCGCTCCAAATTTGCTGAAGGTAAGAAGATTTCTGGTCCTGCCTCCTCCAATGGGTAGGACTACCACGAATGTTACAGGAGTCCCACTGCAAGGCTTAGAAGCTAACCCCCTGGGCTCTAAACTTTTGACAAAGACAGTTCCTACTGGTTTAGATTCGTTTCTTCTGGACATATAGGTATTGCGGTATCACAAAACGTTCCAGAGCTAGGTGACAGACCCAAAGAAGCGAAAAATATTTGCAAGAATCAACGCAACGACAAATTTTTCCACTCCCACTATCTTCAAACTTTCGAGTTTTTTCGCGCCATCTTACGACACCTATGCACTTTTGAAAAGGAAACTTCCCCCTCTTCATCTTTCCAGCTGTACGAGCGGTGGCCCCGTTTCTTGAAGGCCGGCATTTCCTTCTCGGTGACCCTGCTGTACAGGTACACGGAGCAGACAAGTAGAGTTCTCCTAACGGATGGAAGCCAGCTCTTCATTTGTGGTTCCAAAAATTCGCCCACCTGGAACCTCTGGCGCTACCCCTGTTTCCTGAAGGACCGCTTCTCGGGCAGGCTCCTCTATAGAGCGCTCCTGGTTCCCCGTTCTGTGTGAGTCTGGACGAAAATTTGGCTCCTTTTTCACGCCTATTGCTGAACAGAGCGTGCTAGATGCCGGGTGGTCTCCTAAAACAGTCAATGAAATCCAAGACAGGCTTCCAACGCTTAATTAGCGCATGTATCGTACCAAGAGTGCCACGAGACAGCTAATCTCATTTTGAAGACATTTAAGTCAGTAAGTACCTGTATGCCAGGTCGGTATGTTGAATCACTGGAGGAGGAAACCAGCCAGAAGACGAACGGCTTTCTCGAGAAGGGGGCAATGAAGACGCTGCGACAGAAGTGACTTTTGTATGTTTAGAAAAAAAAAGCCCCGACAGTGCAGGCTGCGGGTGCATATTGAATATTCATGAAGCGCATGCAACACAAACACATACAAAGAAAAAAATAAAAATAAACCTATCAGCCAAAGCCATAGATGCACTGATGCCAGCCCACGTGTGAACCTGGCACTGACTTCTCACTAATGCGCCCGACGCCATGCTCCTTCATCGCAATATCTTCCACTCAAGCTGGGTTTTGCGCCACCAAAAATTCTGATCTGACTTGAAACATGGGTACATCTGCACTCCCTGCAGTAACTAGGCAAATGTATTTTTTCACCTCAGTTCAGTGAAGCGCAATGCTCCTTTAACCGATCATTAATTTGCATATGGACTGGTCTTCCTGCTGTAAGCCGTACCCCAAGTCCGAAGAAAGGAGTGAACAACCTCTGTAGCACAGCTCGTAACATTCACCGCTGTCGCAGACATTCCTGCTTTTCACGCACAGTAAGGAACGCTTAAATTGTGCTGAAAAGCCAACATTTACGCTGACTCAAGCAACTTTTTTTTCTATTACGCAAGATGAGGCGGATCCAGAAGTCTCCTCAACCTTTTTCTCTAGCTTTACTCTTTCTTTTGTGGGACATCATGTATTCTATAGCTCCCATGAAAGAGACTCTCACCAGACACCAGCACGTGGTTCAGTAAACCAGGCAACTTTTTTCCTGAAATGTGCTCTGCAGAACAAGAACGTCGGCACCACTTTTAGGGCATGCCTGAAGCAGAGGTAGGCTTGCCACAAATGGCAAATGTTTTCGCAGTCCTAGGAGCGTACTCCCCGCAAAAGTGCTCATTCCCTAGAAAGGTGGGCAGTATGCAAAGCCGCAATGATGCCTTCCAGCGACAGTTCACAAATGAATGTCGCATCCAAAGACCTGTCCTTAAACATACGATAAGTGACCTAATCGGTGTGTTCTTATTAGCTGTTAATTCTGAAGGATTAAAAGATAAACATATGTAACAACCTTAACCGGAGCATCAATAAGCTTGTCATTCAATAGTTGACCTAACGTTGATAAAACTAGGTGGCACACTACCGGAGCCATGCTTGTTCAATAGCAATGCGTTCATTCCAAACCTGCAGTTTTCATACACCGTGATAGTTGACGAGTGATAGTTCGTCAGTAGTTGCGGACAGCCTACACTGAATCTGAACTTTCTGTTCGGCAGAGTCTCGAAAAGCCTCAAACAATCCATCTTGAGATACCGAGAACAAATCATCAACGTGTGGCGATGAAGCAGCGTTGGTAATCAGAGAGGCCTGCTTAGGAGCAATGCACCACTTATTGTGATACTGGTCATTAGGTACTAAGAACTCCAGGGAGCGAATTAGTTACTCACTGGGCCACTTTTGACAACCTCACACGTGTATTGCACGTTAAAGAACCCCAGGTGGTCGAAATTTCCGGAGCCCTTCACTACGGCGTCCCTCATAGCCTGAGTCGCATTGGGACATTAAACCCCAATAAACCAAACACGTGTATTGAGGCCAGTGCTTCAGCGATGGTGGCTGACCGCTTTCTCTTAGTTTCCTCTAGCGTGTGTTTTACTGTGACCCACACGCGCAGACGCACCCTGGTCAATCGAGGTACTTTCAAAACCATATGCATCATTTGTGTGTTCCAGCGTCGTCCTTGTGCTGTCCTACCATGAACGAATTTCTCTAGTCGTTTTCCTACAACCAGCTTGAGAAACGACGCTTCGTCAATATGTAACGGCTTTTCACCTTTAACCAAATACCCCTTCATGCAAGTGCCATTGAAGGCTATGTGAAACAAGGCACGATACCAGCCAGGCACGTTTTTGATGCCCGTAGCACCTATTGGCTGTCGGCTCACATTTCACTCTATGCAAGCGACGCACCGTCCAGGCCTGATAATGGCCAGGCAAAGAGCATGTTTTTTTAAGCCGGCAGCAAGGACGCTACGTCCGGCGACGCAAACGCGCTCCACATGCTTTGCAGACCATCCGTGTGCCGTATTAGTAGTTCTCATGTCCGGAGCAGGCTGCGTATATAGGGTTGTTGCCACCCCTGAAAACGGACAGCAAATAACAATAGTCAAAGGACCACGTTATATTTCAAATAAATGTGATATTGAGCATGGCTACCTTAGTCCTCGCAGGAACGTCATACATGCCTTCTCAGGAACAGTCACAGCAAATTTCTCCAGACTACGTCCATCGTGTAGAAATCATTGCTTCAAAATTCGTAGTTTCTGCGCTGATTTTCTCATCGTGATAATTCGGAACAACCCAGAACCCCAAGAATCCTCAGATATAAAATATGCGCAGAGAGAAAAACTTTATGAGTTTCACATCATACTTCTGATGATCAATATTTATTTGAGCCCTCTTATAAATGGCAGAAATCAGACCGAGGAATACGCTACATGGAACGGTCTTCGTAAAAGTCGTAGACCAGGCAGGAAAGGGTTACATGATTTTCATATGACACAGCTTCACATGGAACATTAATCGTCGATTGCCCCGCCGCGGTGGATCTGTGGTTACGGCGCTCGGCTGCTGACCCGAAAGACGCGGGTTCGATCCCTGCCGTGATGGCCGAATTTCGATGAAGGCGAAATTCTAGAAGTCCGTGTACTGTGCGATGTCAGTGCACGTTAAAGAGCCCCAGGTGGTCGAAATTTCCGGAGCCCTTCACTACGGCGTCCCCATAGCCTGATGCTTCGGGACGTTAAACCCAAATAAACCAAGCCAATTAATCGTCGATCAGTGCGCCCCCACCCCCACATCCCCCTCTGTCTTGAATTCTAGCCGGAATAATCTCAGTTGCTTGCGGGAGCTCTTAAGAAAACACACAGTTTTTGAAGTCCTGGTCTTTCCGGCCGTTACATTTTTTGCACATCGCATTAGCACCTTAATTTTTTAATTGTTCCTTGAGTTACAAGGAACCCGAAAATATTTCTAAGGACGATAACGGTTCTCTCTAGTCAGAAATTTGAGCCCAGTTTTTTCGGTGTCTCAGGCTCTGTAGTCTCACTGTTTTGCTTTGCTGGATCGTCGGGAAGTTTGGCGACAATATTAGTGCGATAACAGTATTAGTCGAAGACAAAGACGATGCACAATGCATAGCGCTATAGTTGTTGCAGTTTAACACGGGGCGTGATCGGCTGCGGCGTTAGCCTAGTGCTCTCAGTCTACGTAGGCTCATTGTTTTCATTGGATGGGTCGTCGGCACATCTGTCGACGGTGTTAGTCCTATAGTATGTTAGTTGATCAAGACGACGATGTGCAATGCACAGCGCGAGAGTGTGTTGCCATGACAAACATTCTGGGAAAAAAGTTTTGAATGTTGAAAAACTGTAAGGTACTCAATATAAGTGCATCTTCCCATGTGTAGCAAAATCTTGCTTTTAAATTGTTTCCATTGCTCGCAACACGCAGTTAAGACTGGCATAGAAAACCAATGGGGAATGCTTTTGACGATAGCAAAAACGTTAATAGCAAAAAAAAATGCAACCCCGCATCTGCCAATATATTCATTGTTATATTGAAATCTTACAATATATGAAAAGAATTGACTTCATAAACTGCTTCCCGTCTATAAATGCTTTTGTCCAGACTGTTTGGTACGAGCTTAACACGCGGCGTGGTAGTCTGCGCCGACAGCCTTGTGCTTTCGTGCAGTGGCCAGTGAAGCTGTTCTGTTTGCAGCGCCGCGGGTTCGAAACACAGTGGCTGCAGTGTTTATATTAATTTCATTCATCTATTTGTGGTTTGGCTTTATTACACCGAGGATGCGACGCGGCCCGACTCAAGAACGGGAGCTTAAGAGCTGCAGTCTAAAAAGTTTCCGCAGAGGTGACGATGTCCAAAGCGCCAACATCGCCGTAAGTTTACACGGAGCCACTTTGAATAACACCAGAAGCAGCACAGCATATTTATTGTTTTGATGGCTTAAAATACCCATTTCCCAAACGAGACCTTTCATGTCCACATTAATTCGCAGAGCGCCAGCCCAGTCACAGCAGCACGCTGTCTTGGGAAGGATGGGCCTCTGCGACAGTGGGGTAGCAGAGTTCTCTGTCTACTGCCTGGGCCTCGCATGCCAGAGCCGGTCACTGGGAAGACTGAAGCCCGCCCGACGCGACTTCCTTCCCTCGACTTGAGGGCGTCCAGCAGGGCTCCGATACAGCGCTGCTCAGCGTCCTGCACCCGCCTGACGGTGGCGCTGTGTGCGGCGACCGGCCACCCAGTATCCCCAGCTGCGTACGGCGGAGGCAGCCTGATCAGCAGCTGTTGTGGCTTCTTGCTGTCGGCGACGCACGTCCAGGGTTTGCCTGGGCAGTGACCGGCACTCGAGTCACTTTTTAATACTTTTTATTTATTGATTCAGTTATCATCAACATATATACAGGGAAAGGGAGAGAAGAAATTAAAGAGCATTTGGCCCGGGGAAGTCATAGTGAAATGTATCTCTGATGTCGGCAATGGATTCGGATGCGTGCTGACCACAGACTCCTCTTGGAATGGGAAAGTCATCTTATTCCAACCAGGTGAAAGGAAATCTTGGGGGATATTTTAAAACTGAGGGTAAGATTATGGTGCCGGAAGAATCGCAATAAAGGCTGTCAGGGAGGGAATCATGAACTAGCGAATTGGACCGTTTTTCTTGAACCAGATTTACTGCGGCAACAGCAAGAGTATCGATACCGCCAAAAGCCGGCGCTTCTCTGTCGGTGGATGGGCATCACTGCTGAAGCCAAACCCACAGCTGCGCCGTCACTGCACCACTAGACGAAGTGCCCAGAAATAGTGTTAGCTGCGGCAAGAGGGGGAGGAGGAGCGCTTTATTGCGAAAGCACGCAGTGGGAGAGTGAAGGAAAGGAGGAGGGTAGCGCAATTAGTGGGTTAGTGCGCCAAGCGGATTCCAGCGGTAGCAGTAGCCTGACAGAATTGCGCTGCGCCGGGATTGGATGGCAGTTTGCGCTATGGCAGAGGAGGAAAGTGAGCTATAACTGCTGAGGCTGAACCTGTAAAGGTGAGCTGAGGTCAAGGAGAGCAGATGGGCGCCGTTACGGCGCGAAGCGGAGGAAAAAACTAGCGCTTTCCGGATGGGTAGAAACGAGGAGAGCAATAGCGGTCAAAGCACCGAGTGTAAAAAGGTAAGGCGTAATGCAAAATCGTCCTGCTGTCTTATGTCCATCGCATCAGTTTGCATGATCAGCCGTCATTTTTAATCATCTTTATCATAGAGTACCCGTGAAAACAATGTTCTGTTAGAGGTACATCTAAGAAATCGGTTTGTGCTTCGTTCCGATATATCGCAATGCGGAATGTTTAGTCATTGCAATAATCCGAGAAAACAGTGATTTAAGAATAAAAGCACAATAAGAAGCAGCAGCGTGAAGTGCTGGCGTTTCACGCGTCGAATTGAACATAGCCGCACCGGGGGATGGGCCAAGATTCGTTTGTGATAATTGTGAGAAGAGGAAGAACGAAACGAAAGGAAAAGGTAGACGTTAACACGCGTGGTTGAGCATCACGAGGTGGGCGCACTGAAGTGAGATGGATGGAGTGAATGCAATAAAGATTAAGTTAGGCTAACGTTGTAATATTTAGCGTGGCAGACGGAGTGATTCCGATATAAAATTTTGAACTCCAGTGCAAACAGTCATGTGGCTGCTCAAACCATTACCAACAAAGCTAATGCAACGGCTGCTTTAGCTCATTTCTCCGCAAAGCCGAGAAGCAGCGGCATAACAGGCACAGACGGTCTATTGATTCTGCTTTGCGGCAAAATGGGCTCGCGCAAGTGAAGAAGAAGCAGTGAATTGAAAGTCCGTAAAATGGGAGAGTGAAAAGACGTAGCGAGGGACGAGCACAATGATGAACATGAAAAAACGGGTACTGAAGAATAGATTTTAAGGAAGTTAATAGTAACCAAAAGCAAGGAAGGCATAGGAGAATTGTTTCCTTTTTTTATTTGGGGTATTGATGAAGGAGAAATTAGCATAGCTATCATTTTTGCCTGTAATATAAATTATTAGAAAGAAGGAAGAAGTAGGGGGCCTACTTCGCGCACAGCAAACACTTCCACGAGGAACTGCGAGGACCCAAAGAGGTGAATAAAAGGGGGGGGGGGGGGGGTACTGCGCACAAAAAGACAAGGACAAGAAGATAACACAACAAGCGCAGACTCGCGACTAACTTTATTTGAAAACACGATACTCCTTTTATAGTTTCAAACTGTCACATCACACACATGTGGAAACCAAAAACCTTTCTTCATTCTGATACAGTTTGATAGACGGGTCACTTACGCAATCTTTATCCTTCTGTTTGATGCAGAACGCCTCCGCCAACTCACGCGCCACCTGGTCACGGCTCCTCCTCAAAACTTTTGTATCTGTCAGCAAAGGCAGGCAAGGGTTATTGCGCGTAGCATCCGGGCATGCGCCACAATGCAGGGGTAAATTCGACCCTGTCCCTGATTTCATGGAAAGCTGGTGCTCTCTTAAGCGCTCATTCAGACATCGGCCTGTCTGGCCGATGTATACCCTGCCACAGGTGAGGGGAATCTGGTATACGACACCCGTCTGGCACCTGACAAATCGAGTGGCATGACGCTTCTCGCAGTCCGCTTTCCTCTTCCCTCCGGACATGACCTGAGGGCACAATGAGGCCAACTTGCATGGGGCGGTAAAAACTACCGGCACGCCGTAGCTTTTCGCCACGTTCTTCAAGTTGTGGGAAATTCTGTGAATATACGGTAGAACCGCTGGCCTCATTTCCTTAGAACGGCCACTATCCCGGCACGTCCTATCTTTCAGTTTGCGCAGAAGCTTCTCTGCCACTGCAACAATGATTGAAGCAGGAAACCAGCCTTCGTCATCCTAATTACCTGATTATTGAGGCTCTCGTGCACCAGGTGAGCGCAAGACTTAGACAAGGCGCCCTGCAGGCAATACGTTCCGATAGCCCGTTTAACTGTCTTGGAATGTGCTGACCTGAACGGTAACAGGTCTTTCCGTGCACGTGGTAAGTACATCCAGCAAACGTGATCTGGTGTTAAAGTCAGGTTAATATCTAAAAACTGTAGCTTGTCATGTTCCGGTAACTCGTGAGTAAAGGTTAGACCCTTCCCATGTCGTCTAAAAATCGATAAAAATTCTTCCACAATCACAGTGTGCGTCGCGCCAGGTCGATCTTTAAGACACACTAAATAGTCATCAACGTACCTAAATATTTTCAGAGTTGTCTCATCGTCAAAATAGCCACAGAAACCTAAAAATCTTGTGCGGCAGGTCGCAGCTACAATGGCGCTAATCACAGTTGAAACATGACAGTTTGAAGGAGAAACACAAAAGAAAGGGCCCACGGTAGAAGAGACATAGTTTAAGAGCGTACGTTGTTGGGCTAGTCGGTCAATCATGGTGAATAAAAGGGGGGGGGAGGGGTACTGCGCACAAAAAGACAAGGACAAGAAGATAACACAACAAGCGCAGACTCGCGACTAACTTTATTTGAAAACACGATACTCCTTTTATAGTTTCAAACTGTCACATCACACACATGTGGAAACCAAAAACCTTTCTTCATTCTGATACAGTTTGATAGACGGGTCACTTACGCAATCTTTATCCTTCTGTTTGATGCAGAACGCCTCCGCCAACTCAGTTCAGCAGAAGTTCAGCATTGAGCCTAGTGTTCCTGCGCACGAGCTGCTTTCATTGAACCGGCAGCTGGCGCGGAAGGCATCTGATGAGGACCAGGAGCGGTGCCTACTAGACGGTGTTGACAGCCTTCTACGGACTGCTGCTAAGCCTCGGAGGTCTGCGAGTGGGAGCACTTCAAGCTTCAAGACATCAGTAAAAGAAGTTGTCTCTTTCTTCAAAGACAATGGCTTGGCCCTTCTGCAAGCTGATAAAGAGGGAGGCTTCGTCGTCCTGCCTTCGGGGATGTTTGGTGAAAAAGCTGCTCAAGCAGTCGAGAAGAACTTTGTTCGGAAGAAGATGAAACCGTCAAAGGTAAAGACCCAAGCTTCTGTGCTGTGCAAGGACCTTGCTTTAGATAAACTGTCGAGAGCAGTTATTAACTGTTTTTCACTGTAAAAACACATAAGGCTGACAAGCCCTTTAGGTGCATAGTAAGTGAAAAAGGTACTTGGCAGCGTGAAGTAAGTGTGTTTATTCAAAAGTGTCTGAAATTGGTGGTAGTGGAAGACCCATTCTTGACTAGGAACTCGGATGATATAGTCGCCTACCTACAGGATGCTCCGCCTGTAGGCTACGCCTTTTCAATTGACGTTGAAAACCTGTTCTTTTCAATACCCCACGATGCCCTGTTTTGCGCCGTCAGGTCTTGTAATGAAAATAGGGGTGTAATAGCGTATCAGAATGCCTGCGGTATAACGCTAAACAATTTTATGTCTTTACTTGAGTTTTATCTTGGTTCTACCTTTGTATCTTTTAACGATCAGGTCCTTGTTCAGCGCAAAGGAATTTGCATTGGTTCCTGTGTGGCACCTGTACTGGCTGACATCTTCTTGTCCAGCATTGACTGTGATCTGGTGCGCTATTTTGACGATGAGACAACTCTGAAAATATTTAGGTACGTTGATGACTATTTAGTGTGTCTTAAAGATCGACCTGGCGCGACGCACACTGTGATTGTGGAAGAATTTTTATCGATTTTTAGACGACATGGGAAGGGTCTAACCTTTACTCACGAGTTACCGGAACATGACAAGCTACAGTTTTTAGATATTAACCTGACTTTAACACCAGATCACGTTTGCTGGATGTACTTACCACGTGCACGGAAAGACCTGTTACCGTTCAGGTCAGCACATTCCAAGACAGTTAAACGGGCTATCGGAACGTATTGCCTGCAGGGCGCCTTGTCTAAGTCTTGCGCTCACCTGGTGCACGAGAGCCTCAATAATCAGGTAATTAGGATGACGAAGGCTGGTTTCCTGCTTCAATCATTGTTGCAGTGGCAGAGAAGCTTCTGCGCAAACTGAAAGATAGGACGTGCCGGGATAGTGGCCGTTCTAAGGAAATGAGGCCAGCGGTTCTACCGTATATTCACAGAATTTCCCACAACTTGAAGAACGTGGCGAAAAGCTACGGCGTGCCGGTAGTTTTTACCGCCCCATGCAAGTTGGCCTCATTGTGCCCTCAGGTCATGTCCGGAGGGAAGAGGAAAGCGGACTGCGAGAAGCGTCATGCCACTCGATTTGTCAGGTGCCAGACGGGTGTCGTATACCAGATTCCCCTCACCTGTGGCAGGGTATACATCGGCCAGACAGGCCGATGTCTGAATGAGCGCTTAAGAGAGCACCAGCTTTCCATGAAATCAGGGACAGGGTCGAATTTACCCCTGCATTGTGGCGCATGCCCGGATGCTACGCGCAATAACCCTTGCCTGCCTTTGCTGACAGATACAAAAGTTTTGAGGAGGAGCCGTGACCAGGTGGCGCGTGAGTTGGCGGAGGCGTTCTGCATCAAACAGAATGATAAAGATTGCGTAAGTGACCCGTCTATCAAACCGTATCAGAATGAAGAAAGGTTTTTGGTTTCCACATGTGTGTGATGTGACAGTTTGAAACTATAAAAGGAGTATCGTGTTTTCAAATAAAGTTAGTCGCGAGTCTGCGCTTGTTGTGTTATCTTCTTGTCCTTGTCTTTTTGTGCGCAGTACCCCCCCCCCCCTTTTATTCACCATGATTGACCGACTAGCCCAACAACGTACGCTCTTAACCCAAAGAGGCTCCTTAATGAAGAAGAAAGACTTTAACCGGCGTGTCGAAACGGTTCACAAATTACTCCTTTTTGGGGAGGGGTTTTGGGAGAGAGTAGTGGTAGGAGACGAAAGCAGTGAAAAGTTAAATGAAATAATGAAAAGAATATCTGCGGTGCTTGGATTGGGGTGAGTACACATCAATTGAGAATTTAAGAAGGTTCTAAGCTTTTAAGGCGAGAGAAAAGTTTCAAGTGCGGGGTAAATACATAACATCAGTGGCTAAAGCTGGTTTTAAAGTTTGTCAGTCAGCCCCATGTCCTGCAGACAGGAGAGCAAAAAGTTCAGTGCGCGGCACTGTGAAGGAGGGGTCTGAAGTCCGGCAAGCGATGGCAGAAAGACCAGTTAAACGGCAGACAGAATTCCCCACACCTTTTTTTTGCATTGCGAGATTGCGAGGTGCCAGCTGCAATTATAACATTGGTCGCCGCCCGAGTTAAAATCTAGAAATCCAGATTTGTGGTCAGCTTTCTTGTTCTGAATAACAATTCGCGGTACCTTATCTTAGACGTCGATTTTTTAAAGTTAATATGGGGTGATTATTGACTTCCGAAATTGCAAGATAACGTTACAACTCACAAATGAGCCGCGACCAAGCCACAAATGAACCTCACAAATGAGCCACGACCAAGCCAGAAGCTTCTTGTTTCTAGGGGCACTGTCACCCTGCCGCCTCAAACCGGTGCCTTCATTGCTGTCGGGTGTGAACCACTTTAGGACTGCTACGCCATCGCCGAAACCAACCTTTCATTACAGCTGATGCAAGGCGCGTGCGTGTCCCTGAGTCTGAAGCATCTTCACAATGGCCATTCTCAGGTACTTGCTACCAATTTTACGCACGAGCATTGGCACCTATTTCGCGGCAATTCCGTAGCATTTGCAGAAGGCATCTACGATGATTCTGAGTGTTTCTCCTCAGAAACAGTGCAGCACCCCATGTTCCTCGACAGTCGCTCCGCGCTGTCAGCCAGACAACGGGGACAGTTGTGTGCCCTGTTGCTCGAATTCAGAGAGTGTTTCGCCTCCTCGTCGAAAGTGCGTCAAACTACCGTAACCAAGCACCACATCGTGACGCTCGATGACGTTCACCCATTCCCTCAACACCCCTACCGTGTCTCGTCGACAGAGCGTGAAGTCAATAAGTCGCAGGATAAGGAGATGCTCGAAGAAGGCGTTATTCAGCCTACAGACAGCCCATCGTCCTTGCCGGTCGTCCTGGTTAAAAAGAAAGACGACGCGTTACATTTCTGTGGCGGTTACCGGAAGCTGAACGCAGTCACCAAGAAGGACGTTTACCCATTGCCACGCATTGACTCTCTCGACCGCCTGCAGCGCGCTCGGTATTTTTTGACCGCCGATCTAAAAAGTAGCTACTGGCCAATTGAGGTCGATGAACGGGACTGTGAGAAGACAGCCTTTGTCACTCCTGACGGCTTTTATGAATTTAAGAGCTCTACCTTTCGGTCTTTCATCTGCGCCTGCCACATTTCAGCGGATGATGGATACTGTCCTCACCGGTCTGAAATGGCAATGTTGCCTAGTGCACCTCGACAACGTGGTGGCTTTTGCCACCTTATTTCGTCAGATATTAAACGCCTGTGGATGGTCCTTGGAACCCTTCGTTCAGCTAACCTGACAATGCAGCCATAGAAATGCTACTACGGCTACCAAGAGCTCAAATTTGTCGAGCATGTTGTCAGCGCTGCCAGCTGAAGCCCGACCCCGATAAGCTTGCAGCAGTTGCGGATTTTCCAACCCCAGGCGGCCAGAAAGCTGTTCGCCGCTTTCTTGGGCGGCGCGGTCTGTAGCTACTTGCAGCGTTTTTCGAAAATTTCGCTGATCTCGCTGAACGACTCGCCTAACCAATGACGCCACACCTTTTGTTTAGACCCATGAGCAAGACGTGGCTTTCGCCGAGCTATGCATGCGTCTTCAAACGCCGCTCGTTCTTGGCCGTTTTGATGAGCGGTTCTCATGCAACGACCAGATGGCGTTCAACGAGTCGTCGCTTATGCAAGGCGCACTCTTTCGCGCGCCGAGATGAACTATACCAAGACAGAAAAAGAATGCCTCGTCATTATTTGGGCCGCTGCGAAATTTCACCTCTATCTTTATGTTTGCCCTTTTAAGGTGGCCACTGACCAGCCCTCCCTGTGTTGGTTGGCCAACCCGCGTGACCTATTTCAGCGCCTGGCGAGATGAATCTTCGCCGGCAGGAGTTTGACCTCAGCATCGTCTCTAAGTATGGACATAAGTATGAAGACGCAGACCCACTCTCTCGTGCACCTGTCGAACTCGCCACCCCCGACATGGACGGCGACATCAGTTTCATTTGGGCTATCCATTCTTCTAACCCAGCGGCAGATCCAGTGTTGCGACCACTCATCGATTATTTGGCATGTCAACGAGCCACCATACCAAAAGGTTTTTCCTACACCTGTCGTCGTCTTCTGAGAAACGGGGCGTGCACATTAAGAAGAACCCTGGCTCCAGTTCGCGCGCTTATCTCCTCGTAGTCCCCACAACTCTTCGAGAGGAAATCCTTTCTGCGTGCCATGAAGAACCAACCTCTAGCCATTTGGGATACTCCCGCACGCTTGCCAGAATAGGCCACCTGTTTTGCTGGCCCTACCTTGCCTCTCTTGTTAATCGCTGTCGTCGCCTGACGGCAATGTCAACGCCTTTAGGCCCCGGCTTCCAAGCCTCCGGGACTCCTCCAACCTGTTGCACCACCGCGTGCCCCGTTCGATCAGGCCGGCATGGACCTTCTCGGCCCTTTGTCTTCGGGTGGCAACCGATGCATCATAATTGCCACGAACTATATCACTCGTTACGCCGAGTACAAAGCCTTACATCCTGGTACAGCGTCCGAGGTGGCAGATTTCTTCATGAACTAAATCGTACTTCGGCACGGCACCCCC
This sequence comes from Amblyomma mixtum, assembly GCF_055824585.1. Taxonomy (NCBI): domain Eukaryota; kingdom Metazoa; phylum Arthropoda; class Arachnida; order Ixodida; family Ixodidae; genus Amblyomma; species Amblyomma mixtum. The sequence goes on from NC_143014.1 coordinate 290,945,707, forward strand.
ACCTTCGTCATTACCGAGAGAGAAACGGCCTTCAATTCATAGATGATGGCCGAAATTTTTCAACTCAGTGGTACGAACCATCGTAAAACTTCTTCTTACCATCCGCAGGCAAACGGACTGGTAGCGGCTTACGAAGACCATGGCGGACATGCTGGCGATGTACAGTACGTCGCTGTCCAAAAACTTGGGACATGATCCTATGATACGTGACATTCGTCTATAATACAGCGGTCCAATAGACGACACGTTTCACACCGTTTCTCGTCCTCTACCGTAGGGAGGTTCAGACGATGCTGGATGCACTGCTCCCTTGCGCAACCGATGAGCAACTTTCTGCTGACGCTGAGCAGTTTTCCCAAGACGCAGAGCAGGCTCGTAGCTAGCACGAATCCACATAGCACAGCAACATGATAATGACTCGCGCTGGTACAACTTTCTGCGTAGGCAAGTCTTCTACAATCCCGGCGACAAGGTTTGGGTGTGTACCCCTGTTCGACGGAGATGGTTGTCCGAAAAACTCGTTCGTCGCTATTTCGGTCCTTATAAAGTCTTGCGGCGGGTCGGCGACGCTAACTACTAGGTACTCCCGGACGAGGCACTCACAGAGCAGCGAAGACGTAAACTGCCCCATCCAGAGGTCCTCCATGTTTCACGCATGAAGTCGTATTTTGCGCGAAGCCCCTACAGCTTCTTCGAACTTTTCTTGTTTGCCTGTGTTAAGATGTGCATGGGATTGGGCTAGTTGGAACAGGATCATATGCAAGACGTGCGCTGTTTTGATTGGCAAGCAGCGCAGAGCAGCAGAGATTTCCATCTTATGCTTTCATCAAGTTTATTTTGTCACATGGTCTTTTCTTTCTGCCTCTGGAATGGAACAAACACAAGTTGGTAGGGTCTTTAACTCTGTCCTTGTAAATCTAAGCAGTGCATGTCTTCCATCTGCTTATGTGCGCTTGTGTGCGCGCATTTTTTAAAGAGCGATGTCGTTACCGTACTTCTGGCCACGTGGACCCGATCAAGCAGCTACCGTGAACCGTCGACAAGGCCGACGACCTCGCGCCGGCGGTGGTGCAGTGGGGTGTTTGGAATGCCCCCCTCCGAGCCTAAGTGGATTAGTGCAGCGGAGTGCAGGTAACCGCGGCAGCAGCGACGAAGGCAGGAGATGCGCAGGAGGTATTGTCAGCGCAACCACAGCGGAAGCAGAGGCGACGTGGCGGCGCCAGTCACGCTGGCTGTTAATTGAAGACTTCTGTGTCCCCTACTCGTGTTCTGGATACCCGGCGGGGAAGCAAGTTCATTCACCCGCTGGAAGACTGCGGGAGATTCCTTTCCAGCCGGGCTGGATTAGTCAGCATCTCCCCCTTCCCATCGACCCAGCTGCGAGAGAGTGGAACAGCCCTGCCGTCGGTGGTAACACCAGCGTCTACTTCGGTCCATCCGATTGAACAGTGCTCTTCGAACTTTATTCCCCAGCCAGGGATCTGGGGAATTCGAACACTATTTAACTCGGCTGTGAGTGTGGCCGAGAGAAGCCTGCTAGCTCCAGTCGACTACGGTTGACGAAGACGTTCCCCTTCCACTGAGAGTCTTTCTCATTCGCTCTATGTAAATAATGTAAATAAGTGTATAAAATTTTTCGTTACCTTCCTCTACACCCAGTCTCCCATCCTCTTCGTCCCATCACTGGTCTCCGGCCATGCTAACCGGGTCGCAACAGCGAGCAATGCCAGGTGACGCTCAGGCTTAAAGACGTTGACCCTGGTGGCGCTCGGGTGATAATGGTAAAAACTTATTTTATCGGAGATGTTTGGGGCACAATGTCCCTGGGTCCTCGCACGACCCCACTACACTGAAACATTTATGTTCCTACGATGCATGACGTCTGCAGCCCTATCCGTGAAGTTCTGCCGGACCGGGTCCCAGGAGCGTAGCTGCGTCTCCCAGTCCTCCCAGTTGGCGAGGTTGTCCAGGCCCCGCGGAGGAGGATCCTCCGGGCATTGAAATAGAATGTGGGCAAAAGTGGCGGTGGGGTGGTTGCAGAGGGTGCAAGAGGGGTTGGTGAGCGTTTGGTGTTAGCGGGACTTAGTATAAGGGGATGGGAGGGTTCGCGTCTAGAAGCGGCGCCATAGGGTTTGATGGTAATTATCAAGTGACGGGAGTGGTGGTGCCTAGAGCTGTCTCATGGTTCAGTGAGCCTGAGTCAGCTCACTCAATGTGTGTATGCGAACTCAGGCGCGGGGGTAAGCTGTGCCTGGTATACCAGACCTCGGTATAAGCTATCGACGGCCTCGTTGCCGTGGTTCCCGGAGTGCGCAAACACCCAGAGCAGCTCCACGTGGCGGGGCGGGTTGGCACCGGCCGAGGTCAATATGCAAATAGCAGGGCATGAACGCAGCCGCGCGCGAAATTTAGCATTGCAGTTTTTGAATCTGTGAGGATGTAATCGTGTGGGCAATCGCAAGGGCGGTGGCTGCCTCCTCAGCCACGTCTGAGGAGGAAACCGAGAAGAGAGGGAGAGTAGCAAGGGAATGAAGGATATGGCCCACCACTGCTGCCGCCGCATCCTCGCCCGAGCATGCGGCGTCCATCCACACGGCATACTCCTCGGAGCCGTAATATTTGTGGAGAGCATTTGGCCTGGCTCGGCGGCGTGCCCGTGGTGTTGTGTATGTGTGTTTCTCGGAAGGGTTTTGACGAGGACATTGGAGTCGATAGGGCGTGGGATGGAGAGGAGTGTGGGGTGATTAGCTTGTAATGTAAATCGGAGATTGTTGAGGTTATGGCCTCAGGTGGTAGTCTCTGTTAATCGGATGTACTGGATCTATCTATGGGCCTCCAACAGCTCCCAGCAGTTTTGTGAAGACCCAGCTGAAGTTGTTTTTCTGTGGAAGTGTTGAGGGGTAGGTGGGGGGCCGTCTTGAATGCAGTACGAAGCATTGCGTCCAAGGTGGAGATCTCCACACCCCTACGTCTGTGGTACGGGAGCGTATATAGGAATCGGCTGAGGAGAAAGGCGTGAATGAGAGGACATAGGTCGTGCTCTTTCATGTCCTCATGATCGCCCGAAACTCTGCTGATGAGGTGCGAGATCGCACCTGTCACCTGCTTAAGTTTCTTTATGGTAAAGCTGTTTCTACCGTTGTTTTGTAAACGAAGGCCCAGGACTCGGAGAGTGTAAACCTCCGGGATGAGGCGATCGCCCAGAGCAACAGTATCGGCGTGGTGGGACAGTTACGGGTGGCGGAGCGGAGGATGAGGACCTCGGACTTCTCCGGGAAGAACGAGAGTGCGATGTTTCGGGCGTGGCGCTCGGACTCTTCTGAAGAGCGTGCTGCCTAGCTGTCGGGTCTATTTCTTGTCAACAACACCGTGACAATATTTGTAGGAGGCCGGTTAAATGAACAATAAAATGATTAAATCACCGTAAGCCTATTCAAACTATAGGGCACGATTATTTTAAATTTCTTCGTATATATGTTCAACAGAGATGTCTCTGCTTAGCTCCTGGTCCTGTTCGAATTATGTGACGTTTCTTTTTTGGATTTGTTGTGTTTAACAACCGCAGATTGGGAGGACAAAGAAATAAGTAATTTAAAGAAAGGGAAGGTGGAGAAATCGGCTGGCGGTAAGATTACACTGGCCTGCTACTCCACACTACGGAAGGGGAAAGGGAAAGTAAGAGGAGAGTGAGGGAGCGAATGGAGGATGACGACGTCATAATACAGTGAATTGCTTGGGGTGGTCTTGGTTATAGAGGAGATTCGCACACACTGTGTGGCACTCATCTCGCGTAAACGACGTGTAGCACATACAGCACACGCCTTCCAAATTAAGCATATGCCTTGCACACGCACCAGGTCTCATTGTACACACACCGCGCACGGCTGCAGAGAACAGCTCTTCCCACTCTCATATCCCGGCAAAAACATTTATCCAATCACACAACGCACTGTTGAAGAAATTTAATAATGCGTTTCTTCAACATGCCGTCGTCAGTCGTATGTGGACGGAAGTATTTAGAGTTGAACTCTCACCTACTCAAAACCTCTGTACTGCCTCCATCTCTGAAGTACCTTCTACCAGAACTAAATCCGGAGAAAGCCAGCGCTGCTTTTGTCTCCCCACAATATTTAATAGACTGCCTAATGAGATACGGGATTTGAAGAATAAGAGGGCAGTAAAAGACTCACTGTTAAACTACACTGTCTGGGATTTTGAGGTGAAAAAAAGGGGGCGGGAAACGCTTGAAATGTTTTGTCTGCGTACCCTTCTTGTGTTGGTAGGGTGCAACGATTTATTATTTTCTCCTTTTTTTCTGTTATAGTGAGCAGTCACAAGAAACCGCTTGCCCATTTTCCTGTTCTCAAATGACTTTATTGTGTCTACTTGATTCATTTGTCATTTTTTTCTTTTCCTTTTACCTTTAGAGTTTCATGTGATGTTTCTGTATAGGTAAAAAAATGAGGTTTGCTGCCTGCTGACATGTTTCGCCCAACAGGCCACTGACAGCTTTGGCATACCCAGAAATGTTGTACTGTACTGCCTGACGAAAAATAAACTATTATTATTATTATAAATGTGGAACGCGGGAAAGCCAGCTCAACGAAATTACAAACGTATATTTTTGACGCTCGTTAATTCTAATCTCGTGGCCGATTAAGAAAATTTTGAAACTGAGCTAAACTTTGTTGTTGACGCTGACTTCAGTTCGGCAACAGAATTTTGCCCCTAAAATCAAAACTAAAAAGTTTGATTAATTAAATCAAATTAATTAATTCTTTACTTATAGACTTCCTTCAGGTAAATAATGTCCGCCATGCCGCAGAACCCACCTGCACACACCGCAGAAACGTATTTCGCGGAGCTTTTCAAAGAAAAATCTCTACTGAATAATTTGAAACACCCTGTATAACAGGCATACAACGCTGGAGCCACTGAAAGTAAAAGAAAAACAAACCAAAAACTCAGTAGCTGCGAAAAACAAGAACGTCGGTGAAGCTTTTTATGAAGGCTTCGACGGACGTGAGCGGTAGAGCAGCTTTAAGTAGGAAATTACATTCATTATTGCTCTTGGGAAAAAACTATACTTAAAACAATCAGTGCAAAAGCAGGAGCTGCAATAAACATAAAATGACGATTCCCTGTTGTCTGGTTAGGCCGAATTTTAAAAAGAATTGGGTTTTTTGTTGATATTAACCTGATTATGTATAATTAGGTACAGGTATTTTAGCCTTTCAGGCTTTGTTCGGGACTCTAATGCCGGAACACCAGCTTGGGAAAAGAGATCGGAAGGTGAGATATTGCCGCGAATCTTTGTATTGGTTGTTTGTTCATTCCTCAAACCTACCGGCACGCGGCGTTATCGCTTTATTTGCGATGGGAGACGCGACCAGATTTAGCCCGGTTGATCGAATCCAGGCGGTATTGATCCTACGTTGTTCCAGACTGTTGTGGTAACTTTCCACGCCTATCTCGAAAGTTCGTTGTCAGCTTTAAATTGAGTGCGCCAAAGAGCGGCGGGCAATGTGTTCGACGACCGCCGAGCACGCTTGTTGCTTTCGCCGCCACCGAGTCATTCAGTCCATTGTGGGCGTAGGTCACCCAGTAAAGTTTCTTTTGGAGGCCTTCATTCGCTGTCTTCCTCACTGCCTGGAGTGCCGTCACCACTACGTGACAGTATAACGGCGGTATTTGTGAAATACAAACCTGGCAGCAAGTCGCAGCGCCTATTCGTTTTTTAACAATTTTTAGAGGGCAGGTCTTTGGTGCCCGTTCCTGCGTTTCGCGGCGACGCCGTCGCCGTTGTCCGTTGTAACCAGCAGTGGACAACCCTTTAAGCTGCGAAACCAATGGAGCAGGAGCTTGGAAAGGAGAAAGTGAAAGCGCAACCTCCTCCCCTCCTTAGCAACCGGCACGCCAGTAGGGGGCGCAGCTGTGCATAGCAACCGTGACGCCACACAGCAGCGGTAGAACGAGCGCGCGCGCGTCGGCGGTGGCAGCTGCACCGCCGCTCCTTCGCCAGACGTCTCGTTGCAGTCGTGTGATTGAGACACGTGGCTCCCATGCGGCCCAGTGAGGATAGGAAATGCGCAGTATCTGTCTCCCACAGCTACGAAACCAATAGAGCGGGGACTTGGAAAGCAGAGGGTAAAATTTGTAAATTGGTTTTTAAGGAAAGGAAAAGCGCAGTATCTGTCTTACACATCTCGGTGGACAAGTCAACCAGAGGGAAGGCGCATAACTACCCTCTTGGAAGAGCGGACACCTCAATCGTTCTTTAAGCTACGTGGCGGTAGTGGCAGATGTGCGCTGCATATGCTTTGGCATTGACAAAGTTGGGCCAGAAACGCTGCCGCCTGCCAAGATGGCAGGGTTGGTGGTGACTTTAATGTAGATATAAAGACAAGCGGGAATTTCTTACCACTAATGCGGTATAAGATCCCGTTCCTCTCGCTCGTAACGGCTCCCACAGCTGTGACAACCTCGCGAAATACTTGCGCAGACGTAGACTTTGAGAACCAGGCATTGGTGCAGCAAGTCGAGCATATATCCATCAATTTCTCCGTCCACAAAGCTTCCTTCATAAGAATCAACAAATGTTAGTGGAGTGTTTCTTGAAAAAGGAATATGTGTCAAAAAAACAAGTTGTCTGTAATTGTACATACATGTCTTGCTCGACTTCTTTGCCTGAATCTATCGAAAAGCTAAAATAGCTGATGAGCTGCGCTCAAATTTCGCTTTAGTAAGTAACGAAATCGTCGGCAATTTTTTTAAGTGTACGGGTCCCAGACAATCTTCGCATATTCTATAATCGATATGATTATTGTTTTGTGTGCCGGACATTTTATGTCAGGAATCGCCAGATTTAACTTCTGCCTAAGGCTCCACAGTGCCTTCCAAGCTTTTGAGCATACAAAATCTATCCGAGTGTTCCAGCGAAGATCTGGGGTAAATATAAGGCTCAAGTAGTGATGTTACATTGTCTTTTGAATTACTTGATTATCTGTGCTAGGAAATATTCAAAGGATTCAAAAATTCAAGTTCCACGACGCAGTAAGAAAAAGCTCGAAGATTGCTTTAAAGGGCGATTAAGCCACCATTTTAAGCGTAAGTGCCAAAGCTCAGCCCAATCCAAAGCGTCAGCCCCAAACTTAAACTGGAATCCCTAAGAAATTGAAATCCTTGAATCTCCTCCAATTCTAATACCTTATTCCGCAAAACACGCTCCTATGCGAGTTGTTGCATAGCTTTCGAAGGTGAAGCGCAACAAAGAACGGAACGCAGAAGGGACGACGGGATATGCTCTCCACAGGACATGGACTGTGGGAGCGCTTGTCGCCGTCTTCCCTTCTTGTATGTGCTGTTCATTGTTGTGCTTCATCTTTTCAGCTTGTTCTGGCTTCCCTTTCACACAAATGCGCGAGTGCTGACATGGACTGACATTATACCGCACAGTGTACTTGCGTCGGCGGACCATAGCGGCTGCCCTGCAGGAAGCATATCATGGTCTGGGACTCAGTGGGCAAAGGTCCGCGGTGTTGATGCCAATCCGAGCCACCTGCTAGAGCATAAGTTATGTTTGCGGATGAGGATACACAGAACGCTCTTTTGCAGTCGCGTCACGCGGCTAGACAGGCGCAAAGAATGGTGATAGTTTTCGCTGTCACTTTCATAAATATCTGCAATTAATAATATTTCTGCATACTGCAGTCAGCGTGCACGTATATATTGGAAACTTAGAGGTGACCATTGTCCTGTAATATGCATTGTGCTGGAAATTTTCACTGCTCCTTTAGTGAGAGATATCCATTTCCCTTTCCTCAACTCAGCCAGTACAATTACGCAGCCGAGAACCAGAGGATTCATCCTGGGGTAGCGCTGATGATCTGTATCGCGTTTCTTACGCAATCTGGAAAGATATGACACGTTCATAAAGACCAAAGCAGTTATCTTCCATCCACGTCATAAGTTTTTTCATCCTCCATTCCTTATGATCAATAACAGCCAAATCGAAGTAGTTTCCCAATTTAAAACTTTGGGAGTAATTTTCTCTAAGAATATGTCATGGGACGACCTTGTAAACAAACTATCGCGCACGACTGGCTGTCTACGCCGCCACTGTTCACTGTTTCCAACTTCCATTCATATATAGCTTTACGATTCCCTATTTTCCTCAGTCATGAATTATGGCGCGCTTGTCTGAGCAACTACTACTCTCGGAAATATTAATAAACTTTCACATATACAGAAAAGTGCAATCCGCACAATTGGAAAAGTGCCTCCTTACTCACACACAGCCGAATTGTTCAATACGTTTAACATCATCCGCATACAGTGTCTATACCCCTATAGACTGATCCGTTATTACAAATCAGAAAAAATCAAACACAATAATTCATTAGCTGAACTAGCCAGGCTCTCAGTGAATGATCCTGTGTATTGTACGCGAAAACCGGAGAGATGGAAAGTTGACGTTTGCCGCACCAATTACGGGAAACAAATGCTGAAGTTTTGCTTGCCATCTCTCCTTAACAAATTTTCCGGAGAAGATGGCACAGACGTCACTGAGAAATCTTTCAGGGATTTGCGTAATATATTTTTGCACAACTACATACAGCAATATTGTTAGTTTCTTTGTCTATGTTATATGTACTCATTTCAGCTGTGTTTCCCAGTGCTTTGCATTTTTCGTTCATCTTATCTGTCATGTTTCATAACCTAAAGTTTGTCATTGTTATTCGCATCACGCTTTTGTCCTTTTATATAGTTTTCTGTTCATGAGCAGCTGCGTTTCTGCTGGTGTATTTCTGTTTTTGATGTATCAGATGCGTTCCACTGTATGCCTTGTAGGGGTCATGGACCTCGTCAAGCCCATTTAGGGCTTTTTGTCCGTGCCCCTAAGCATCGTAGGATATTTAAATAAACTGATTTGATTTGATAGGTATCCACCTCTCAGTTTTGATCTTGGACATCGAAATCTAAATCTCAAAAAACCGCCGGTGCGCCACCCTAGACAAACGTTTGCCCTGCATGTGTAATTGCATGAACTGCATTCTGAGTTAAGACGTGCGCACCCTAGAACACAGTAGTGTTGCCAGAAATCTATCCAACGAATAGTCTATGAATGAGACTTCCTCGAAATACAAGAAGACAATGATACTTCCTTCTTTGCCTACGCGTGCCCACATAACCTGCTTGCTTTCGCCTTCCCCTTGGAAATTTCTCAAAAATCGTGAAATCGTGCTGAGACTGAACCTCAAAAAAAATCTTTTGGGAAAATTGGCCAATGTAGCAGCATAGCGATATATTAAGTGCAAAGAAGGCCCTGCAATACCCTGGAAGTAAAACTTCGTCCGAGGAAACGAAGGCAGGTCGTGCAGGCAGGCTTTTGCTGGCGGCTGGCCCTTACCTTGAAAGCAGGCCTGCCCGAATGGCTTCCCAGGTGTTCGAAAACATATGCGAAAGTATGTGAATAGCTGCCGATAAAATAAATCTTGATGATGAGATCGCAGTTATTTTGAAATTTTTATATTTTATTCAAGCGCATTCTCAGAGTGAATTTTATTCGTCGCTTAATTTTTCGCAGAGAAGTGCTGGATGATTTCACCTTGGGGTCAACCAGGGGTGATCGCCTCCACGGAATCCCTGGCATGAGGCGCAACGGAAAAATATGTCATAGCACTGAGCATAACATTTGTTAACACAAAGGGTACACCGATACAGGCACACCAGAAATGAGGGTCAGTCGCTTTCAAAAGATGTACACATTTTTAAGAACAACTGCAGTGCTAACGTCACGGGTTTGTTTAGGATATAAACAATATTTATGAATATTACCTTGACGCTCTTGAGCAATAGTCAACTAGTCATAATTTTCCACAAAAAAGCTATCAATTCTGTGTATCGCCTAACGCAACAGTATTTATTATACTCTGCGTGTAGGGTAAGGAACACAATGGCAGGCAGAAAAATATTATCTAGTTATTTATCAACACGAAAACTTGTTAAAAAGCAGTGCTGGCATTCACTTTTCTGAAATTAATTACAGTGCATTATATTCAACTGCGTTCGAAACTGCCCAATCATATCTCTAGAATCTCATCAATGTAAATATTGTTTCAAATGACAAAACCGACACTTTCCTAAATCTTTGCAAATAACGATGGCTGCACGGTTTTTATTACGTTTCATGAAGCATTCTTGATGCAATTTCTGTCATTTTTTTTAGCTTGAACACTTGTTGCTTTGTGGTAATGGAACAAATGCTAACTTTTTCGTAGTAAGAATAGTAAAAACGTCAAAGTTGCACCCTTTCACCATAACTTTTTGTCCTGGTACTACAATGATATCTCATCCTGGCTGTGTTTTTCACTAGCAATTGCAAGTCTGGATTTCTGTAATTAAAAAAGTCGCACCTCACAAACAGCAGCTCCTTGCAAACTGTAGCAGCGAGACACACAGTTCTCCGCTGTAATCGAGATTAGATGTAAGTATGAAATGGTTACGGAAGGGGGAAGAAAGCGCGAGCAACTTCCGTCCCGAATAATTGGAGAAACCTCCGATGAAGCCTATGAACGACGCTATGAACGCAACTGAAGAAGGAATTGGCGCTAGCGTCTGGAGTACAGAACAAGATTTAACTGCAAGAAGGTTCTGAAAGGCGAAAAGATCTCTCTCCCTTTCTATCCCTTTTGAATTTCTGACCGGCGCGGCCGTTGCAACCGTCGCGCACACTTTGCGTGTTTCGGAAACCCTGTCAGTGGCGTTATCTCAGGTGCTGTCGCCTGCTTTGCGGCACCGGTCAGATACACTTTGGCGCCGTGTTCCTTCACGTGTTAGTTATGTCGGTGTTGCAACAACTACAGCGGTGCTTGGTTTTGAGCTTGTGACCTTCGAAATAGAGAAGAGTGCAGCGAGTCCGGCACGGATACGACGGGAACCGCTACCTGCGCTCGCATACTCAGGAGCCACCGCTCATTTGGGCTCCGTGGATCATAAACTATGAAGTGCTGTTCATGAAGCAGTCATTGTGTTTGGTCCGCAGAAGAGTTGGCACATCCTGAGAACTGATTTTGCAACTTTATGCAAACTGAATTTTATTGGTGTCGCATATATTAGCATAGACAGTGAAGGCCTTGTGTGATAGTGGTTTGCTTTCACACGTTTACATAAATAGTAAGCAATTTTTTTACAATTATCTACGATTGTAAGACACATCATGCGTGCATTAAATTGCGCGCACTCACTGCATAGAGAATGATCCTTGATCCTTCTGTACTGCGTGGACACTGCGAACGGAATGATCGCACAGGTGGTGCGTGAGTGTTGCGCGGAATGATGTACTGAAAATGTCAGCTGCGCCATAAGAGAAACTTTACACCTCTGGCGCGTCGACACACATTATCTGTACTGTACGGAGTGCTGTAAAGTAGACTTAGTGTATTTTGAGAAATGTCTATTTCAGACTGAAAGTAACGGGAACGGGAAGGATATATGTGTTAATAAAAGCAAGAAAACTATCTTCTCTGTTCTGCATGTATTGAAGAGCGCTGCAGTTACCTCTGATGACCAGCAGCGCAACGAATTGTAACATGCCACAACACTAAGGAAAAGGCGTACGAAAACCCAAGCAAAGCACGGCGCGGCCGTGAGCAGCAGGCGGACAACAATTCGTCCACCTACCTCCCCCAGCGTACCCGATTTTGGACCAGTCCGGGCGTGAAGCAGATCCCATGCGAACACTCCCCCCCCCCCCCCCCCCCCCTCCCCTCCTGAGTGTTTAGGTAGTCCGTTTTTACGGATACTATTATGCTGTAACTGAGCCGCCAACCGTTATGAACGTAACTGAAGGGGGAATCGGCGCTACCGTTGGCAGTTCGTGGCTGCCGGGAGGAAAACGCAGTGTGAGTTCCTGGTTACGAGCATAGACTCGACCGCCGGCATCGGGTGACCTTCTACGTGCGTGAGTGTGCGGGACCATGGCGCCGTCCTTGAGGATGGCGCGGAAGCGGTTGTTCCGCGTTGCGCCCCTCTCACCCTGCAGCGACCCTGCTACCATACAGCGACAAACACCTTGCTGTGCCTGCGGTTCTCAACCACTTTGGACCCTTCTTTTGACGGCCGCTGCTCATTCTGTGGTGATGCGGCCGACACCTTCCCATGGTTTGCGTGTGGAGAAAAAAAATCCTTCTCTCCCCTCATCGCCCCTTCCCCTACCCGACAGGACTAAGAGGCGGCCCTGCTCGGCTACCAGGAGCTATTGGCCCACCATGACCTCGTTCTGCGGACCTGCGCAACGGTCAAAACCAACGGGATCCTGGAATGAGGGACTCCGCTTTGCATAGTAAAGGGCGAGACCCACTAGCGGCCTCTTTCCGAGCACTTCTGTAAATATAGCCAAATGCTTTTCACCACCGCCATCCTTTCCCAAAGGCCCTGACACCCAACGGATTAAGTGTATGTTGCCATGTATCTGCCTTTTGCACGGCGTTATTAAAAATGACATATTAAAATTCTGAGCATTTTTAATGCACAACTTAGAATATCTCAACGACCATTGAGATGGAACTAGGAGCAATGATTTTTGCAACTCGTTTAGGCAACACTTAACGCTTGTATGCCGGTTCTGTACGGCATACTAACGGTCCTTGGAGAGCGGGGAACTTGTTAGTTAAATTCATTCTGATGCCCGGGGGATGCAGTTTTAGTTCGACGTCACCTAAACGTCGCTGACACTGGCAGCTCCAAAGCATTTCATGCTTAATTTTCAGAGACGATTGAACAACAGTTCTGGAATTACATGACGGATTGAAGGCAGTTGCGTTTAGATGAGCGTCAGAGAAAGTTTCTGCAAGCTTCAACCACGGCGGAAGCCCCTTCTTATTTACAACAATTGTTGCTGTGCGCCTCAACAAATAGGCTGAGGGTGACAGCAGTGACATCACTGAGTTTAACTTTTTCAACATATTCATGTGAGCGGAAAGCTCGTGCAGTAATAACAGCACTGATAGAAAAAAACTAATAATGCAGTCCGCGAAGGCTTGAGCACATGGTAATGAATGTGAGCACAGCACACACCTCACACGAGGATAATTACGTCAAAATGTAATATCATTGAAAAATATCGCCCCTAGGAGCATTATCACGGTCAAAAATTCTGTTCCAGCACAGAGCAAGCACCCAGTACACGGACCTTGCTCAGGCATCATTAACGGACTTTGGAATAGGGTCACATTCGTTTTTATTTCTGAGGCTGCTCTCATTATTCCTGCGCTATGTAAAACAAAGCAGTGACCGGAAGACTCCATTTCGCACTAGAGTTTTGCCTGAGATTTTGGTTTGTGCTTGTTGGTCTGCTTGCATAGCCAGGAAAGGCAGAGCAAAAAGACGAAGACCAGCACAAAAAGGCAGACAGGACTGATGCTGAACGCCATACCAACACAATCGTTTATCAGCCGTAAACAAACATGTTTTGTTGTTCTCCACAATTTAGCGATAGTCCTGTTCATCTTCAGCTGACCTGTTATGTATTCGACTCTGACCACGCCTTCAAATTACGGCCCATCAGTCTGACGGGAAGAAGCTACGTAACGGCTTTCTGTGTCCTTGTCTTTTGCGCTGTTTTAAGGAATCATGGTCTACCAACTTGCCCTCACGTCTACCCTTGTAGGCATTTCCATCCTCTGAACAGGCATCGTGTGAAACCACCTTCCCCAACCATTTTTTGCCATCAGTGAGGCCCTTCGCATCATGGTCGCTTAATAATTTTGTATTTTATTTTGTCCTCATTCATGGTCTTATATATGCTGATGATAACGAAATCAATAAAAATCGTAAAACAGAATAAAATGTCAAGACAGCTCTCACAGCTCCAGCAGCAGCCAGCGACGACGTTTAGGCGCCGCTGACGTTTCAGCTGCCCCTGTCATGCGCGCTACCGTCACTGCCAGGGAGCAACTGAATAACTGAGGCAGTGCGATTTCTTGCCCTCAACCCATCGACGAGCAGCACGCTGAACACGCTGTCGAGGGGCGAGAACCACACTGGTTCCCTTGAGCAGCCTCTCCGGGGCAAAGGGCGGCTCGGAATGCAGCCAGGCTGCCTGCTGGCATCCTTCACCACTCGCCGAAACGCCTGAAGACAGCATGTTCCCATGGACGCGGTGAAAAGCTGGGAAAAAATGCGTGCCCAACAGCGCCATTTAGGAAACGTTTGTTTTAAGGTACAAAGCGAAAAACCACTTCTTACGCGGTCTTTTCAGTAGTTAGTCGGCACTTTCTAGCGATATTAGTGGCAATTGAAACAGGATTGGTTTATATTGTCTATTTCTGCCTTAGTATCTGTTCAAAATGGTAAACAGTAAAAAAAAAAAAACACCGCTGTCCTGAAGCTGTTCGAGTAACGAAAAAAAAAGGACACGAAATCGCTACTAGCAGCAGAAAAGGATGTAGTGGAGACTACCACTTTAATGAGCAGACATCGTGAGGAGCACATCATGCAGAGGCGAAAAATCAAGCGGAGAAATAACGAGTAAAATGAACCGAACAAATAAATACGATGACTTTGCGAGTATTTCGAAGAACTGTGTATTATGAGAGTAAAGATCACCATGCAGTTGCCTCTGCATTATATATGGTACACGACTACTTAAATTTGCATAAATGCTGCAAACCTAGAAGCTGCCTGCGCTTGCCCCCCCCCCTCCAAAAAAAAAGCTGCAGGTATCCCAAAACTTCCCAGATCAAAGCTGCTTACTATTAAAGGAGTGCGTAAGGATCCTTACATCTGCACAGTACGTGCTGCAATTTATTGTGTTTTCAACCGTGGTATTTGAAGAAATTTAGGGAGTATTTTAAAAACACACGAACACGAACTCACTTCAAGTTCAACAGCATGGGCTTTAGCCTCACAACTTTAGCAACGATAGTTCTCCTCGGGGATCCCTTGCTGCCCATGCGTGACATCAACGTGCCCAAATTTCTGCCCTGCGATGCGGCCACGTGAAAAGCAAGTGAAGCAAGTGGCGCCGTCCAGGCTTCGAGCCTCCTCAAATTTAGCCCACCATATTCAAAAGACGGTATACGTGCTGGCCTTTCAGCGCATCGGACCTTTACACAAGGGCCTGATACTGGCAGTCGCTACGATTGCTTCAGCGAACAGAATCATTGAGGGTGCCACACCGCCATTTTTGTCATTGTATAAACAGCTGGCTAATTCAGGGGCGCGCAGCCTGTAGACTAAAAAAATTGGCAGTGGCTTAGATCTGGTTAAACCTGGAGGATTGCGAAAGCAACGAGGAGAGAGATAGAGAGAGGCGGTGGAGAGCGCGCGGCAGCGGCGGCGGCCCCGGCACGCTAGCTATGCGCCGCTACTGCACATGCGCAGTTGGCGAGCGCGGCGGCGGCACCTCTGAGTCACCCGCGCAGCACAGCAGCGGCGCGCCAGCTGAGCGCCATATGACGTCCTGCTCCTCGCGCATGCACAGTATGCCCTTTCCCCAGCTCCGCGAAATGGCTCAGCTACTCGCGTAGTGTTGCTTTCGCAACAAAAACAGCTGGCATGAGCTGGTTTCTTTTCATATTGGTCTGCGGTCGCTCTCTAAATGCCTCTACAAATATTGAACGGCATGACTACCTATCTAGCACCTAACATGATAGGGTTACCTCTTGCTGTTTTCCGAGAAGGGCTCTCTTCACGTCAAACTATCCAGTCGGATATACACAACCGAGACAGCAACAATATGTCCGAGTTTCACCAACTTAAAATTGATTTTTTAATGGATACTGGATCTACCACCGGTTCCCTGCTTTATAGGCCGTGAAAAACAATGATCAGATATTTTCCCTGTAATCAAGGGAGCCCAAGGAATGAGCCTATTCATTCTCATTAGTCCTCACCGCAATATATTTAATTATGGCTGCCCAGGAGCAGTTATTGGATATCTTGCGAATCCTTTTTCTATAGTAGATATCCAAGCACATTTCTGACTCATGTTTCACCCGCAGAAGCTAACATATTGTAACAATATGTTCTGCTGCGGAAGCGTGTGACGTTAGATCAGCCATATTTTTCACGAGTATAGTAATACATGCGATAAAACGCGAGTGATTTATGCGAACATCTTGCATGCTTCACATATACGCCGCGCATTCGGCGCTCCATCATCAGTTGTGGCAGTTACAGCATCATACCACATGTTAGGAGTGGCATATGGTTATTTAAGGGAAGACGTTGCATTCTTTGCTTCCTTACGTGATAGGTTTTCTGATTATTAAATAGAATGAAAAATGTGTTAGGTAACTGTCAATATTGTCTTCTTTGTACCTTGCTTTCCATAAATCAAACAACGGAAGGGACGCGAAGAAAATGTACTGTCTGGTTTGGCCTGAATGTACATCGAACCGTATATATGAGCAATCGAGGCGGTTTCCCTTTGTGCATTTACCTGCAGTGTACAATTGGTGTCATTCATATTTCAGGGTAAATGTTTTACTGAATTATATAACCACTCATCCGTTCGAAAGGGGTAACTCTCGACAAAGTAGTAAAGTACGGCATATGAGCATTCACCGTTCATTCCGACCTGACTGACGGTCCAAATCTTTCTTGAAGCTGCAGAAAAAGGACTACTTCTGCCTTCCTTTGCAGAATATTTAATTTCTAGAAAGCTAGAAACAATTGAACATGCATTTCTGTACTCCTAGGAAGGCGCGTTCTTGCTCCTGGGTCTACGCAGCATTTCGTAGGCGCGCTTGGTTCTGCGCCACACAAACACTGATACCCGCTAGGGCCGGAAATAATTCCGCGAGTCGACGTGTGCATTCGCTGCGACACAGAAGAACAAGAAAATTATACCAAAGTGTCTAAATCGAATCGAACCACTGTTGCATTTGAGGAATTTTCGGCTCCGGTTCGCCAGTTGAAGTGGGCCTCTTTTCTTTTTTAACCGTCCCTAAGAAACTTTGCATCTCATGTATTCTGCAGTGAAAGACATTACATGAATCATAGCTGAATCGTTTAGAAGCCACGATAGGTAATATCCTTGAGTGCAGACAGAGCGCAGGACAGCATGACGCAAAGGAGTTTTGAACTGATCAACCTTGACTGTCAAAATGCGGAAGGAAACATTCCTAAACGCACCACTCCAGCGGTAGACGAAATTCCAATCAAGCTAATTAATGAACTTGGTCTGAGTAGCTAAGAAGCGTTGTTAAAAACATTGGAGGAGGGGGAGGAAAAACTTTATTAAACAAAAAGGAGTTGCTTAAGGTTAAAGGTGGGTTACATATACTGGGGCTCCTCTGGCTTGAGCTCCCGTGCGCACCTGTTGAATGAGGGCTCGTCGGTCCTCTTGGTTATCGGTGGTAAGCAGCGCCTACTACCGCTCAAAAGACGTGTTTTCCGTCTGCAGATTGTTTGGTTTGGCCCCACTTACCCACAAAATGTGGAAGAGTGTTGGGCGGGCCTGGCACCAGGGACATGTTTCCGCGTGTAAAGCTGGATGTATGAAATGTAGACTATGGAGGTTATTTCCAGGAAGGATAAATACAGAGCTTTCTTTTCCGCCCCGCAAACAGCCATATAAAAAACTTACGGGATGCTTAAGCTTCGCCTTTATGAGTAGAACGCGATAGCGTATCGGGTCCCATTCGCATCACCTACGCAACGCTCGCACAAAGGCATATATCCTAATTAGCATGCTCATAATCACTCATACACATATCTATAATACAGAGTACCAAGCTAAAGACCAAGACGCATTACCTATGGTTCCCTTTATTCAGCTTGAGCGAAAGAGCCTTCGTAGCCAATGAGTAGCGCGCAGGCATCTCGCTGTCCGAAAGTCTCGGCTTCGATTCCCACCCAAGACCAACTTAATCCCATTTTCTTGCAGCTTAATTACTTTCCCTTGGTTACAGAAACCTGAATAAATATTTTGCGTCCATTCGAGCACTCATTGACCTATTCATGAATTTTATTAATTCGTTCTTTCCATCAGGGTTTTTCGCTCACAGCAAAACGACGCCGGCTTTTCTGCGACAGGAGACGCGTAACGCTGCCACGTTAACTAGTTTAAGACGGAATGCTAGCTATAGAGTAGAATGAATTTCGTCTATAAATAGAAATGTCAGAAGTGCGACAACTGTCGAGGCACACGAGGACTAAGGCTTGGTTTAAACCTGTCATCGCTGTTATTCATGATTCATATGATAAATGAGTAAAGATGGTTATCAGAAATTAAGTTAGGGTATGATCTCTTGTACAAATTATGCGTAATGGTCGCAGAGCCAAGGCTCCCTGGTATTACGTATGCGAAAGATATTGTACCCTTGCTGATAACAATAAAAATTTTAAGAATCTAGTTAATACTTGTCGAGAAGTGCTATGCTATTAATTTTAGCGCTATTAAGGCAGGCTTGAAGACATTTAACGATTGCACAGCTCAGGGGCTTGAAGAACAAGGCTATAAGATAGCCAGACTGGCAGAGTAAAAATATCTCCAGGAATGTGTTAACTAAGGGTACATGCACATGGAGAGGCATGAAAAGACTATTCCACACAAAAGCAGAAGTGATGCCGTGATAATGAAACAGAGAGCATTGTGCGGGTACAGCAGGTATGAAGTACTAAAAGCTGTTTGAAAAGCAATAATCGTGTCAGAGCTTACTTTCGTCAATGCGGTTTTGCGGCTGAGGGCAGATGTTTAGTTGCGGCTAGTAATACATCGGAGAGCTCTTGATAGATTATCACAGGGGCCCGTGACAACAGCATAAATGAGTCAGCACATGAGAAAATGAGCAGCTAAGGTATTTGAAATTATTGCACAGAAAGAGAGTTGAATCGCAGTAGGGAAACAAACTAAAAAGCTAACTACTAAGTTAGCAGGAAACCGGGACGGAGAAATAGAGCGCTTTAAATGAGAGGTCAAGGCGCAGAAGAACAGAACTAATTCAATGAAATAAAAGGCAGACTCAAAAGACCTGTCTAGAAAATGTAAAAGGCAGGATGGAATCGACCTATGACAACTCAAGAGGCAGCGCCCTACTCCTTGAACCAAGAGCCTATTATCATATTCTTCTTTGCCATTGCTCTCTATGGGAGGACAGACCGCCCGCACATTGCTAGAGTCGAAAGAGTGGTTGCAGCATACAGGATGATTTTCTGCTGACTAGCGATTGACACCCTATGCGTTTGGTCTTCAGAAGCAATGGCTGTGCCAGCGGGTTAATCCACGAGAGGATGTCCTCCTTACACATTTCCATACCTTTCCGGTCAAAGTACAGACGCGGCGGTAACGATGGCAAAACGCACCGAAGAGCCTCTGCTAAATTCGTTCCCAATCTGTTCTGCACGCGTTCCGCATATAAGTGCAAGGCGGCGCATTTTAGGGTTGTGAGGTTGACCGGCACCTTAATCCGTGATTTAAACCCTGACAGTAATGACTGCATGACTGTAGCCACGACCACGGAGTTCCGTTGCAGTGCTTTCCACATGAGAGCTGCTGCTTTTAGGTTTCCAGGCAACAGCCGGCATCCCATTTAGCGCTCCCCTGAAAGTAGCATGCAGTGTAAGAGCGTAGTGCGGAGTAATGAGAGAGCAGCGAACAAGCTGGACACTTTTTTTCGGATCCCACACTCACACGAGGAGCTAGGCAGCAGCTGCAGCTCGTTCTCACGACGCTTGTCCGAGTTGGCATTGAGCTGGAGGCAGCTGGAGCCCCTTTGTTTCGAGCTGATTGGCCAGTCCCCTTTGAGCCCTTGCTGCGGAGCTGGTCGCCACCAAGTGTGGTTGCAGCGCGGGTCCTCCGCTCCAGGTCCTGGTGAAGGAGTGTCTGCGGCCGAGAGACGTGGGAGTTGCAGTAGTGGCCCCACTTTTCTTTCAGCTGGAAACATGAAACATAGTGCTCTATGGTCTTCTTATCCTGCAATATCTCCCGCCTTTTTTCATAGAGGATACCACGAGCAGTGAACTTGAGAAGTTCGGTTCACTGCCTCCGTTCTTCAGAAAACGTAACCAAAAATTGCGGAGCATGTCCTTCAGGCAGTATCTGTGGTTGTTATACGTTTTGTGACAATTTAGCCGAATTTAGCCGGATGCGAAATTCGGAGGTCATGGATTTAGATCCCATCGGTGACATGTCGTTTTCTTCTTTGCTTGTAATAATCTCCCATTAATTAAAACCACGAACTAAAAAAAGAAACGTCCTCCACGTTCCTTTGTTCCCCTACAACACATCCTCTACGTTCCTTTCCAATTCCCTTCTCTGCTAAATACATTCAGATTGTTTCACGGAATATGAGCAAAATCCTAAAACAGAGTGGTACACAGGAGATTCGTGAAACGAACGTCATATTGTTTGCCACACTGCAGCGAACTAGGAGTTTTTTTTAAATGTTTTCTTAAGAATAATTATGGAATATTTTTAATAATCATTGCAGGCCCAAGCTCGATTTTTTCAGCTCTAGAAGGTTCAGATACAGCTGATCTTGTCTACTGTAGCAACGTATCTTCTGCGTGGTCCTTATTCCGATATTTAAAAAATTGGCTGAGGCTTAGCTTGGTTAAGCCCGGTAATTGCGAAAGCAATTTCCCCTGGCTGCGCCTAGGTTGGCTGGTGATGTGTCTTGGTGGTGCTCTTAGTAAGGGTTATGTTATCAAAGTTAGTTAATGATGCTTAAGCTTCGTCTTTAGGAGTGGAACGCGACAGCGTGTTGTAGCGCAGCCAGGCAGTCCACGGAACTCCACCACCCGTTCGGCGCGATGCCTTGCCCTTTGAACGCGACGCTTTTTGAGGAAAGAAAATTACGCAGTAATTCTCTGTCACCTCGGTGGACACCTGAACCGCACCGTACAGGAAGGGAGGAACGCTACCACCCGTTCAACGCGATGCCTTGCCCTTTGAACGCAAGGCTATAGCCCTGGCTGCGCCTGGTTTAGCTGGTCACGTGAGCGCCTCCCCCACGGCAGCGGCGCGTGGAGGATTCGCTGGGACGATCGCGACGAGCCGAGTTGGGGCCCCGCATTTCCACAGCTGGTATGACGTCACACATAGGTCACGCTAAAGGTCAATGATGGATTCTCCGGGACGACAGCCAAGAGCGGAAACCTCGAGCAATATTGCTTTCGCAATAAAAAGTACTCCACAACAATTAAAGAGACCAATGCCTACGCTCTTGTTCTACGGTACTGTACCGCAGCCTACCATGTTTTGGACGACCGATGTATGCGTGCTGACCGTGTCGAAGAGAGCGGCCGACTCCACTATCAACATCGCTTGAAAGTGCATCAGTAGCCTCATGGAAAATATTCCGCCGTTTAACGATGAGTGGTAGAAAGTCCAGCAAAAGGTGTGGAGCTGACGCTCACTCCGAAGCGGTCAGCGACCACCCGTCGTTCGTTCAAAGTACAGTTGAGAGCGGTGCAGTATAGTAGCGTAAAATAAAGGTCCGGTAGTTTCTTTTTTTCATATTCCCCCTTTTTAATTAAATGCTGCAAAATAAAAAGAACCAGCCAGGAGCTGCGTTCCTACAATAAAATGAAGTGGGTGTTCCCGAACCCCGACCCTCTAAAGCTAAAAGAAATGCGCTTCACACTAGAATGAGTATTACGAATTTTGCATAAGAAATATCAGCTAAATAAGAATTTAGAAAAAAGTTCGAAGAAATAGTCTCAGTGCCATACAGCGGCGAAAAATGTGTCGTTGGGTTCACCCATTTGCGATCTAACGCTTTTTTTTAGGCCGTGGCTCAATAAAACGCCCTCTATATACAAGGTCAGAAAGGTTGTGGCCCGTGCTTTTCTCCATGTGTTCTGCTTACTAACCCAGATACGTTATCTTATCACTTTAGTTTTTCAAGAGACTGGGGTTGTCACCAGTGCGCTCGTGAGACAAGGCCAGAACTCTGGAAAGATTGTGACCACTCATGACAGTTTCTGCGCCAATCAATACCTTACACAATGATTCCTGGCTGGTCTCAAAGTTTTGTCCTGATGTTTAAAGTGAACGGTAATACGCACACTGGCGGCTTTCATCCCGATGGCAATCAAGTGTCCGTCCTTACGGTCTCCTACTATATTTTGACTTTATGTACAAAAACGGGTCATCCTAATCAACTTTCCAGCTAGAGCGTTCGTTTCTTTACCAACCTACCTTAGAAGCAATGAATAAAATGCGGGAAAAGAAACAAATGCACTTCCATTAATGGAATTTAGATACAGCTATATTGACATGAAGGCGACTAGAGAAAGAAGTCTGGTTCCACTTGCCTAAGCAAGGCAAGTCTATGTTTGCGCTGCTCACCTGTTGCTGCCGCTCATTTTTTTTTTCTCGCTTGTTTCCTTATCTTACCTTCCATGCTGTCACTTTTATTTTACTACTGTAGTATTTCATACTGCAGCTATTGGTCCAACACGATCACCTGCGCATTAATTCCTTCCACATGAATTGCCCTTGATAAGAAACAAGCCAAAGTAAGCTATGCGTTCCTTTCGAGCGCACAGGGCTGCTGCTTAAACAAAACAAAAATCCGGTAATTCTTCCATGAGAAACAATATTCCCTAAAAACAAGAAAGTTTTGCTCTGAACAAAACATCGAAAAATCAGCGGCCAAATTCCCAGAAATAAAAACCCTAAATTCCGGCTACTGCTTGTAAGTTAGACCAACTACCATCATCATCATCACGCAGCGCATCATAAAGATATGACAACAGGGCTCTCTCACATAACATGTAAGCTTAGAACATTTCAACTTATTTCCCTGCTTAACACAGTTAATTTATCGCGCCCTTCTCGCGACAAAGGCCTTCATGCTCAGTTAAATTCTACTTTAAAACACTTTCTCTAAAGCGCCGTTACGATTCAATGACTGTAGGATGCCCAGTTAACGTCAGTCATGTAGGTTTCTCTTTTCGCCCTTTGCCCAACCAGGCACTGCTGTGAATGTTTCCTTTTGATTGTGAGCAATTTTTTCTTCTCAAAATACAAATTTGTCTAGAGATCAGCGCATTTTAGTTTTTCATACGGCTAAGTGGACACCTCTTCCACGCATATATTTGGACACTAATTAATCAACTTTTTTTTACCTAACTGATTATTTGTTTCAAACAGCTCCATATCGTATAAAACGACGCACCCTTCTTCACAATACCAATGATATGTAGGGAGTGCTATGTGGCGCTTCCTTGCAGAAAAAAAACATAGTGCACTACCTCGTTTATAACCATAAAATTATTAGTTGAAAGACATAAGCAGTGTTTTTAGAGATGACTATCTCTGAGCCGGTGTCCAGATGTTGCTTACCTGTGTCCTGGCTACAGAAGCCGCACCCGTGTCCTCCGTGGTCTTCCACCTGCCAGAAAACCGTGTGGTCACCGGGTAGCATGCGCCATTGCGTGCCACCCCTGGCTGCGGCAGTATGCGTAGCACGCAGCTGCTGATGCTCCAAGAATGGGCCGACCGCCGCAAGGACCACGTCAGGATCACCGCGAGGGACGTCACATGGCCGCCGCTCAAGCCCGCCCGGAAGACCCACTCGCTGCCGGCACGTGTGGTCGGAGAAGGTCCGAATTCCAAGCACCGTGACCATGTTTTACTGTCACGGCCTGGAAACAGGGCGCAGCATAAGGCTTGCCGCACTGGCAGGAGACCACAAAGCAGGCGCGATGTCACCCGTACCTTGTATGGCTGCTGTCGATGGCAGGTCGACCAGTACGCCGTCCGCAGGCGACTGTAGGGACAGCACAGGACGCTAGAGCCTCCGTGTCCGTAGTCCTCGCAGCCCGTAAGCTCAGTGTGGTGCGATGGTGCCACGCAGCGGGGGCCGAAGACAGGCTGATGTTCTCCCCGTCCAAGGAGAGCGCAGGAAGCGTGGTATGCACGGCGGGCGAGGCCGAAACTGCGATGAAAAAACAAAAATGCTCTGTTTGGACGGCTAGGGCCGTTCTGTAGCGGCGGAGCCAGAACTTGCGCAGATGCACGCAGCAGGCTGAGCTCGCAGTGCGAGCTGGTCGTGGCAGCGCTCAGTACGCGCAACCTCTTCGTAATCGTGGGACTAATTCTCGTGCCTCCGCTCATTTCGCCAAAAAGTAGTCAAAGCACGGAGAGATGGCCCAAAGTTCAATGGTACCAGGTAAACTGCAACACAGAACACTAGAACGGCCTAAATAATATTCAATCGAAGTCCGGTACAAGAAAAAAAATTAGTCATTGAATGTAACACAAGATGCGCAACAAATTTTATTTAGTGCACAGAGCATACGTGTAATGTAGGAACTTATTCAATATCCTTGATAATCACCTCTTGATTTCACTTGCCTGTCTCGGGTGAAGACGGAAGGTCTTCGGGTTTCATTATTTTTTTAAGTGGGCGCACGTTATAGCGAGTGCTTTTTATTCTTTTTAAATCTTTATTTTCAACACCGTGAGAGATACTTCGGCGTGGTCTGCGCATGACGATTGCACAACAAAACGCGAACAAAACGTAGTAGGCAGAGCATGTCTGTCATGCAGCATTAATCATTGTTATACTAACTTTTTATGACAATTTCGCCGAATTTATCATGACGTTAAATTCAGTGGTCATGGCTTCGGATCCTTCCGGCGACATGTGGTTGTTTTTTCTTCTGCTTTTATTTATCTCCCATCAGAAATAAAGACATCCCCTATGTTCCTTAGTTTCGAATGACTGTTTTCTTCCGTCATGTACGTCGTAGCGAGCCCCTGTTCTCACTTTTCTTCCCTGCTCAATGCATACAGGTTGTATCGCGGAACATGAGCCAATGCATAGAACAGAGTGGTACACCGGAGATGGGTAAAACCAACGTCATATTGTTTGCCGCAGTACACCGATCTCGGAATTTCGTAAATGTTGTTTCCGAATAATTATGGAATATTTTTAATATTCATTGCAGGTCCAAGCTCGGTATATTATAAGTTCTAGAGGAGGTTCAGATACAGCCAATCCATAGTCAGATACAACTTAAGTCTGCTTTGTAGCTGCGCCCATATTCAGGACCACCGCCCAGAATTTCTCCACGACGAAAAAGTAGTTCACTCTTGAAACATTTCTTGTATACCAAAATAAAAGCTTATCACAAGCTGACCTGTTTGACTCTTACGATCGGCCAGTGGATTAATACCATGGTCCATGGCTCAGTGTTCGCAACTGCCGTTTCTTTAAGTTGTATCACAGTATAGTTTATTGTCCCAACGTATCTTCTGCGTGGCCCTTCTTTCAGCATTTTTGAAGAAATCCCCCAGAATAATAAAAGAAACCAATGGCTACGCTTTTGCCCTACCGTAGTGTCCTGCTCTATACTACATTTTGGACGACCCAAGTATGCGTGCTGACCGTGTCGAAGAGAGCGGCCGACTCCGCTTTCAGCATCGTCCTGAAAGTTCAAAAGCCGCATGTAAAGTGCAACCGTTTAACGAAGAGCGATTAAATCTCCTCCAGAAGGTGGCGAGCTGCCGCTCACTCAGACGCGGTCAGTGCCACCCCTCGTTTGTTGACGCACAGTTGAGAACGGTGCAGTAGAGAAGCGCAAGACCAAGGTCAAGTTTATTCTTTTTCTCATAATTAGCACGTTTTAATTAAATCCAACAAAAAAAGGACCAGCCAGGAGGTCTGTTTCCGCAATAAAATGAAATGGGTGTTCCCGAACTCCGGCCATCTAAAGTTATAAGAAATGCCCTTGGGACTGAAATGAATATCAAACATATTGCATAAATATCAGCTAATAAGCAAGCCGAAAAAATTTGAAGAAACAGTCCGAGTGCCATACAGCTGCGAACTGTATCACGTTGGTCTCACCCATGTACAACCTAACGGTTTCTTTAGGCCGTGGCTCAATGAAAAGTCAAGTAGAGACATGATTAGAAAGCTTGGTGCGCGTGTTTTTTCACTGCGTTGCGCTTGCTGACCCAGGTATGTAATGTTATAACTTTGTTTTTTTCACGAGAAAAGAGTTGTCACCACTGCGCTTGTGAGATGAGGCCAGATCTCTCAGGTATGGCTGTGATCACGTGTCAAAGATGCTGCGCCATTCGATATCTTACACATTAATGCCTAGCTTGTCTGACTTTTTCGGCCATCTTTAAAGAGAACGAGAGAGAGAGAAAGAGAAAGGAATCTGAATGAGAGGAAATAGAGGAGTGGACGGCCGGTGGGAACATGGCCTTGGCCTGTGAACGGTAGAACAGAGACTGTGGGTTCCCGTCCCGATTAGTCCCAACGGCCCGTCCTTATCATCGCATAGCACTCTATTTTCCCTTCAGGGCACAAACTGGCCAGGATAATGAATGATTTGCAGCCCGAGCGTTTGATTGTTTACCCATGAGCTTGGAAACGATGGGAAAATAAACGCGGCAGCATGATGAGTATTATTCTTCTAATTCCAGGAATTATTTTCTCTGAATTGTCTGAAATGCTTGGAGAGTTCATTTTTGGACATTCCATTGGGTTTGGAAAAAAATGGTGTGCTTTCCCGGCTTGTGGTGACTGAGGTGCCAAGGAGGAGCGCCCTCACGAAGCCGTGAGTGAAAGTATTCGAGTACGTGCCGCCGCGAAAGTGTCAGAGGGTCACGTGACACCAGACAGCTTCATAAATCGCCTCCACAATGATGGAAGCTCAGCCACGGACGGTGCAGTCACTTGGGACAAATTCCTAGAATAACTGGTCAACGGTTCCAGGCCAAAGAAGACAAAAAGGAAGAGCGGAAGGGACGAACACAACGCTGACTCTCATCTTTTTTTTTTTTTCAGGAGCAAACGCACAGCTTCTATATGCTCACAGACATGCGCCGGCGCAAACCGTACAGGTACAAGTACACGTTCAGCAACAGTACAGCAAAACTCGCGAAATTTTTTTCCGCTTTACAGAAGACAATTGAGGCATCGCTAACACAGCGTGGCCCAGCACTCTTGATAGAGTATGCTTCGATTGTCTCTCCATTGGTTTGCACCCTGCTTCTGCTCAACATCTTCACTTCGTAAAAGTCGGTGTGCAGCCAATAAAAGTGCAACAGCGCTCAAGAAGAATGGTACGATCATCGTTTTTAATTTCTTTTCAATATACGATTTGCCACATAACAGTGGCAGCCGTTGAGGCTCCGCACACACTTATGGTCCAGGTTCTTGAGGATGTTCACGTCCCGTAGGTCTTGGTCCTACGGAATGTCTTTCAGCGCCAGCCGCGCAAACAGCATGTCCAGCTCAATTCCATCGCAGGTAAAGAGGCTCGAAGGCCTCTTCAACAGACCTGAGGTCCTTCACCTCTTCCTGCTGCCGGAGGAGCTCCACAAAGGAGCTGAAGAAGTCACTTCGCTCAATGTGGCGGGCTGCTGCGGAAAGGGTGTCGATATCAGCACCTTTAGTGTGGACTCCTAGATGGTACGACTCGAATGCGTAGAGTCATATTTCAACTGCTGGTCCAGCACGACCATTTGTGCATTAATTACTTGTTCACGTACTGCCCTTGCTAAGAAACAAGTAAAAGTAAGCTATGGGTTCTTTTGTGCGCTCAGGGCGCCACATACCACAGGAAATAAAAGTACGGCAATTCTTTCATGACAAACAATCTTCCCTAAAAAAAATAGTTTTGTTCTGAGCTAAATATCGAAAAATCGCCGCCGAATTTTCCACAAAAAAATACCTCACATTCCAGCTCCTACTTGCAATTGAGACGTACTGTAACCTTCATAATCAGCCAGCGCACGGTGCAGATATGACCACAGGGTGCTTCCGCATAATATGTAAGCTCAGAAAATGTCTCTTTATTTTCCTACTCTACGATTAATTTATCGCGCCCTACTTCTGGCGAAAAAGGCACTCACGCTCTAAAGCGCTGTTACAATCCAAGAACTGTAGGGTGCTCTGGTTAATGTCAGTCGTGTAGGTACCTGTTATCCCCCTTGGCCCAACCAGTCAATGCAGTGAATGTTTCAATTAGTTGTGAACTTTTTTTTTCTTCTCCAAATACAACTTCGGCTGGAGATCTGCGCATTTAGTTGTTTATCGGCTCAGCGGATACCTCGTTTACGGATACATTTGGGCAATAACAGATAATCTTTTTGAGCTAACAGTTTATGTTTTTGCGAGAATTTCACACGGAATAAAACGACGCACACTTTTTCCCAATACCTAAGAGATGTAGGGAGTGCTATGTTGCGCTTCTTTCCAGAAAGAAAAAAAATAGCGCATTGCCTCGTGTAGAAGTACAGAATTATTCACTGAAAGTCATATGCAATGCATTTAGTGGCGTCTATCTCTCAGCAGCTGCCCAGAGGTTGCTTACCTGTGTCCTGGCTACACAGGCCGCACCCGTGTCCTCCGTGGTCTTCCATCTGGCAGTCAACAGTGCGGTCACAGGGTAGCATGAGCCATTGCGTGCCACCCCTGGCAGCGGCTCGAAGGGCAGCACGCAGCTTCTGGTGCCCCAAGACAGGACCGACCGCCGCAATGAACCCGTCAGGATCATCCCGAGGCACGTCACATGGCTCCCGCTCAAGCTCGCCGGGAAACGACTCCCGCTGCCGCCGCGTGTGGTAGGAGGACATCCGAATTCCAGGCACCGAGACCATGTTTCACAGTCACGGCCTAGAAACAGGGCGCAGCATAAGGCTTGCCGTATTGGCCGGATACCACAAAGCAGGCGCGGTGTCGCCCCTACCTTATACGGCTGCTGGCGATGGCAGATTGAGTAGAACGCCGTCGCATGCGACTGTAGGGACAGCAGAGGACACTAGGGCCACCGTGTCCGTAGTCCTCAGAGCCGGCAGACTTGGTGTGGTGTGATGGTGCCACGCAGCGGGGGCCGAAGACAGGGTGATGCTCTCCCCGTCCAAGGAGAGCGCCGGAAGCGTAATATGCACGGCGGGCTAGGCCGAAACTGCGGTGAAAAAATGGCAGTGTTGCGTTTGGACGGGTAGGGCCGTTCTGTGGCGACGGAGGAGCAGGCTGAGATGGCAGCGCGAGCTGGTCGTGGCAGCGCTCAGCACGCGCGACTTCTTTGTAGTCGTGGGACGAGTTCTCGCGCCTGCGCTTCGTTTGCAGAAAGGTGGTCAAAGCACGGCAAGATGGCCCAAAGTTGAATGGTCTCAAGTAAGCTGCAACGTAGAACAATAGAACGGCCGAAATAATATTCAATCAATGTCAGGTGCAAGAAAAAATAAAATTTGCTTATTTTAACAAAGGATACGCATAAAATTTCATTTAGTGCACAAAGCATGCGTGTACGGAAGGAACTTATAGAATATCCTTGATAATAACCTATTGATTTCACTTGCCCGTCTCGGGGGAAGGCGGGAGATCTTGAAGTTTCGTTGGTTTTTTTTTGTTTTCTTTTTTCAAGTCAGCGTTTATTTTACCGAGAGCTTTTACTTATTCTTTGCAAATATTTATTTTAAAACCGTGAGAGATACTTTGGTGTGGTCTGTGCATGAGGATTGTACAACAAATGGGACATTATTTATGGTGTTGTTCTCAATTAAGAGGCATCTAAATTGCTGATAAGTAACCAACTTTTTCCATTTTTGCTTCAAGGGAGCAAGATTATACTGCAAAACAGAAAGCTGTCTAATTGACGGGGAGCCCTAATTTTAAATGCTCCAAATCGGTTCTGTAGTTCAAAGTTTTCAGCGCGAAAAATATACTTTTCAAAGCTCGTTCAGTTGATGTCTCGCGTTTAACATATATGAAATGATGTCGCTGGGCGTGGTATCATCGCCGAAATGACAGGAAATTTTTGAAAATTTAGAAAAATGCACACAAAATCTGTACTTGAATTATTATAAATACCAGCAATGCCATTTTATAAGTGCGAAACACGGGAGAGGCAACTCAATCGCACTTCAAAAGAGTATTTTTGACGCTCGATAATTCGAACCAGAATTCCGATTCAGAAAATTTAATAACTGGACCACCTCCGATGTAGACGGCATTCAGTTGACGGCTATCAATATACTCTTGCACCCTAAAGGCAGAATTTAAAAGTTGCTCATTTCATTCTGAATAACTATTTGTTAATAAATTTTGATTTCTATGTTTAGGTTTACCGAGAGACGTCAACCATGCTGTAAAATCGATCTGCACAGTCCACACCGACCTATCTCTCACTGTTTCTAAAGTAAACATCTCTAAATATAGCTAATATATATATATATATATATATATATATATATATATATATATATATATGTATATATATATATATATATATATATATATATATATATAGTTGCAGGAAGTCTTGTCGTTCAATGGGCCAGGAAGACTTGTAGAAGAAGGGGTCACAACCTTGCAATTATCTTAATTTAATACCGACAGTTTCGGACGGAGGACCGTCCTTCCTCAGGGTATACACAAGAATTCTTGTGTATACCCTGAGGAAGGACGGTCCTCCGTCCGAAACTGTCGGTATTAAATTAAGATAATTGCAAGGTTGTGACCCCTTCTTCTATATATATATATATATATAT
This sequence comes from Amblyomma mixtum, assembly GCF_055824585.1. NCBI lineage: Eukaryota > Metazoa > Arthropoda > Arachnida > Ixodida > Ixodidae > Amblyomma > Amblyomma mixtum. Next base: position 290,976,182 of record NC_143014.1, read on the forward strand.
ATATATATATATATATATATATATACACACACACACCAGGTGTCCCAGCTAAATATAGCCAAGCTTTTTTTTGTTTTTCAGGGTTAAGTAGTTAGTTTAGCTTAATTAGCTAACTATTTAATTATTGACTTGATGAACAAAGTGTCAATGGAAAAGTTGTACATCGCTTTGAAAAACAGCTGACTGAAACATTTGCAGCAACGTACTATTTACGTAAAGTAGTTTTCTTAGCGGCCTTTAACCGTGATACGGACAATAAAAAAAGCTGCCACGTGACAACCGTGCCACTTCGAAATCCCAAGATGCGCCTTAGAGAATAAAATCCTGTTTTTCTGAAGTCCTCTCCTCGATGAGACTCTGGGTTCACATTGGGGCAGAGATGCGAGCTAGCAGCTGGTCACGTGATAACTTTCTTTTAAGGCCGGTAAATGAAGCTACGTAAATCGTACCGTGATGGAAACAGCACTACTAGCGGTTTTTCGAGGCGATCTAAAATATTTCATTGACACTTTTTTCCTGAAGTCAATAAACAAAAAGTTAGCTAATTAACCTTAACTAATTAATTAACTTTGAAAAAATACTCGAGACTAGGTCATGCGACTCTGAAGAACCCTTAGTTGGTTTCACTGCGTTAGGACACTTCGTCTTTTTTAAAAGGTTGGTTACATTTAGCTGGGACACCAGGTGTGTGTGTGTATATATATATATATATATATATATATACACACACACACACACATACTCACACATACTCTATAATGGGCGAATTTTCATTAGTGCAGGTGCCGTCGCATGCACATGCCATTTTTCGTTCCGACACCATTAGTTCCGCTGCCCCCCATAATAGGAGTGTCTGTTTTTACGTAATGCACAGTGTGAGCAGCCTTTGTTGTCGTGTTGCGTAATTTCTCGTAATGCATCCTTTTATGGTATATAAATGCAGTTAATTAGAAGCCCTGCTTTCCCCATGATGCTGATCGTGATTCTAGGTGAATACTTTGACTCAGTTTTCAATCAGCATGATGATGATGATGATGACGATTTATGCATAGACCGACCCTTTGTATTGTTCGAGTTGCGCAAGCTCTCCCGGCCAAAAGAGAAAATCTAATCCTCACCAACATAGAGTAATCACCAACCGCAGCAGAGTCTTTGATATTCATTGATGTATTGATGACATTGATTGATGTAATCTTAGAGTACCGCCTTCCTTTCCCCGCTCCGCAGGGCTTGAAATGGTCCCATGTTGCCGGAACAATGAGCACCAGAGCTTGATGGCATATAGACCGGCAGCCTTCCAAAGCCTGTGGGCTTTCTTCCTAGGGTCTGCATACATGCACAAGTTGCCCCTTAGAGGAGTTTCAGAATTCATTGCTTCCAGTTCCTTCTAAGAGTTCGTTCACAACATCACTAAACCTGCCTCTGCTGACTCTGCCGAAGATTGTTTTGTATTTTAATACCAACGTTACGAAGGCAGGTACACCGTACACCAAAGACGTAATTGTCACGCAGCGAGTGTCACGCAGAGGATGCCATATACCAGGGGTTCTCAAACTGGGTTCCGCGGAACACAGGGGTTCCGCGGGCTGTCTTCTTGTGTTCCGCGAGAACCCTCACTGGCCCTGACCCGGCAGCTGATATGAGACTGGCTCTGAGTGCAACTGAGCCACGCTTTGACTTGCTCTCAAAAGGGAAGCAGTACCACCCATCACATTAGTATTTGTATTAATCGGTTCAATAAACATTTAACTTTTGCAACTCTCTCTTTGCAAAAATGCACTCGACAACATTGCTGGTAAGTGAAAGCGGGGTGGGGGTGGGGGGAGGGGTTCCCTGGAACTTATTGAAGCCTTTTGGGGTTCCTCCAAGCAAAAACGTTTGAGAACCCTGGCCTTATACCTTCCAGAACCGTCCGAGGGGAGAGCGGCTTTGCGGTACTCTGATATATTGAATGCTTGTATACAGTACCTCTCTCCCCTCTATCCTCTCTGGATGTCCCTCAGCTCTTTCATTTCATTCCTCCACCCTGTCTGCTATCCCTCTGTTTCCGCAGCCCTAGCTCAGGTGCTTCCAGTAGCGATGGCAGATGCCGGGGCTAGCAAAAGCCTATTCCTTCCTTTTAATTAATATTTTAATAAACCGCTACTACTACTATTACTCTGAAAGTTATTCCAGTAACTCTATGATGTACCACAATCTAGCGCCATCTACTGGGAGCCAGTAGCGTTCATGTAACTCAGTGGGGGGACATGCCAGGGTATCTGAACCCAAACCCTCCCCAACCAACACCAAAGGGCATGGCAGAGGCCACCTTCACCGTCAGGCACACGCCCCGCAGGACCAACACATCGGTCTGCGCATTTGTACTGACAATGTCCTATACCAGGACGATGACACTGGTTCCACGTTTTACACTTTCTCCCTCGTATCAGAAGGGCTCTCCACTGAACGTCACTAGCCACAGTAGTCGCATGCACTGGTCTACCATCGACATGGAGGAAGGAAAACTCACGAGGCGCCCTCGGTATCCCAGCTGAACGCAAAAACTGCGCCGGAAGTCACAAGCTTTCGCAAGGTCCACTGGGAAACTTAGGCCCCTGACGCAGCCAATAGAAACACTGAGCACAGCGGCATCGTCTGCTGCATTGTCTGTTGCGCCCGCGAAAATGCGCTGAGCCACCGGCGAAATTGGCTGCCGTTTCAGCGCGCGTTATCTGGGACCAGACCCACCTTTGCAACACGCAACCGATACTACAAACCACATCAACACCGACAGTAAAAGATAATCAAGTTGCTCAACGCCCGATCTTACGAGACGTCACCGGCACATAGCCTCAGTTACCTGCAGGAGACCTCCCAGGTCTCGGTACGCATTCATTGTACGCCCGGGTATGGAGCACAAGGAACCTGGGACCGGGCTACTCTCTACGTAGTATAGGTCGCTGGCGCTCGGCTAGAGGAAGACCACCGGCGAAGCCTCGACGTGAACCCGTCCAAATCGGACCACCCTAATTAATAATGCTTCACAGCATTAGAATGGCCGCTGTGAGGGAATGTGGCGAGAGCTGTCTATAAGGAAAATGCACGCTAGTGGACGGGAGGAAAACCGGGAGCCAGGTTGAGAGGAAGGGTTTTACGAACGGGGGGAGAAGGACGGAGGGAGCCAGAGAAGGACATGAAGACGGGCGGGGGTATGCGGAGGAGCTCTGCGCCTGTGTGAAGGAAGTAGAAAGGGGAGAGGAAGGAGGAAAGATCCGAAAGACAAGAAAAAACAAGATGATAGAGGCACAGCGCGATCAGGAGCGTCGTTCACCTCTCGTGACTGGACTTGGATCTGCGACACGGATGGAGCCTGTTCCTTTTGCTCCAACCGATGTAGCGGACGATCGACGACGCAACAAGGCTGAAGATCCTCGTGACAGACGTGCGGAGAAAACCGACGAAGAACGACAATGTTGTATGGCTGCAGCATCCTGTACGACGAAAATGCCAAGGAACTTTCGTTCACACAAATTTGCCTTGGGGAGCCACATAACATCCGAATGGAGTAAAGGCCTTCACTATTCACTATGACGTGCAGTGAATGTTGGCGCACGGATCGTCCAGGTGCTACTCTGGAACATGTGCTTTACGCGGCCATCAAAGTTATGCCCTGCAGAGGGATACTATAGCAGTGTTTTTACGGTACTTGGATGTCACGAACCGTGGACTTTGTAGAGATGAGGTGACGGTGTATGGACATCAGAGTTTCAACACATTCTTGAAAAAAAGAGAAACGCTCAAATCTTGCAGTTACGATAGTAATTCTGATACAAAGGATACAAAGGAATTCTGCAAACAATCTTCGATTAGTCTCAACGGATAAGGCAATCAAGCATACTCCCAAAGCATTCAATCGATCAAGCAATGGCCATATCAAAATTTTTGCTTTCGCCTTTCCCCCGTCATTATACCTCACTCCGCCATCCCCTGTATTTAACATGTGTGCAGGGGTCTATTGCGAGACTTTGCTGCCCGACATCACCCCTGCTATTCCTTCACTGGTCCTCGCCCTCCCTCACCCCGGCCCAGATTCTTGCTGACAACGCGCGAGTCAATGCAGCCTGAGTGGGAGACCGACGGTCATTACCGAAAAGGAGAGATTGTAGCCGGCAGAAAAAAATCGCTGACATACTTCTGCGCGTGTGCAAGGAAACTGAGGATAGAAAGATGGAGAGAAGGAGGCGCGCAAATTTATTAAGTAAACAGGTAAAATAAGGGCAAATAAGGAAAATGTGACGAAACGAACAGAGAATGAATGGGTATTGAATTTGGGCTGAGTTTAATGAACGAGTAATGGCACGAGAAATCAGGCGGCGAAGTGCAGTGTCCTAAAAGGGGGATGTGAATGTTCACAGCATGAAGAGCTCATAATGATGATATTTACGGAGATATTAAAGGGATACTGAGGTGGTTTTCGAATGAGCAAATTTTTTAGGATTTTGAGGTAGTGTCATTGCTGATCACGTCTGTGAAATTATTTTTTCGATGTTGGCTAAAACAGTGGTGCAGTCACCAATTAAAAACGCGATGTTTAAATCCCCCCCCCCCCCCCCCCCCGAGCGAGCGCTGGAGAGGAGAACAGCGGAGAGGGAATCCTCGTCCATGTCGGCCAACGTGACGTCACGTTGAGGAGCCGGGGATGCTTCGGCGCGCCCGAGCGACTTTTCAGCGCGCGTTGTTTCTCGTGCTGCATGCGTTGTGACGTACAAAGCGTGTCAGCCGACCTTAAAAATCAGATTCAACACGAGGTACTACTCTGCGTTCGTGTCCACGAACAACTGCGGCCGCGACTGTGTCGTCTTCCACTGTTTTCCGCAAGATCATAAGCTCGCAGCGCAAGCGCTCGCTGCTGCGACGATGAATTCAAGCCGGCCAAAGCAAGCCTACTCTGCTCGAAGCACTTTCGTAAGAGCGGCTACATGCAGAGCTTGTCCCTAATGTGATCTCTGGAGATTTCTGTCGAAAAGGCGCAGCTGAACTATGACACAGTTCCTTCGATTTTCTCGCGCATGAGCAGCGTGTCACCATTCCCAAGAAGCGCCTCTTCTGAAAGTATAAACACACTTAGCCCATGCAGAAACCTTATAGAGGCTCAAGCATGTGTCGCTCTCCTCAGCTTAGGTGCAGCCAGACCACCTGAGGCGTGCTCAGCAAGGCTCGGTTTAGTGATTTTATACTTGGTTCGACGTGTCCAAGCAAGCAAGAGAGCAAGCAATGAAAAGCACAATAAAGCAAAGCAAGCAAGCATCGAAGTTCTTCATATACGGCATCTCGTTTAATCGTAGCTAAGCGATTAAAATGAAAGCGTTCCACGTTCTGATTTCGGATGCAGATTTAAGAGTGAAATGAATGCCAACCAAGTTTTTGAAAAAAAAAAACCATGTTTCGCAACCTTACTCGGTTTCTTGATCAAGTTGTGGCAGCAGGCGAGTTGCAGCTAGCTTTGCTTTTAAACACACATGTAGTTGGCCACTACTTCACTGAACCTAAACTAAAATCTAGGAAGGGCGAACGTTTTCCGAGGCAGCGATTAATATTTTCTGGCATCTGCTGAACGCGCCACGAGTGAAGCAGCAGCCTTGTGCGCGTATTTGGCTTGGTTTCCGGCGCACAATGATTGCGTCACTATCCTGTGGTCACATGCCTAGCAGCGCTTGGCCACTGGGCTTGGCCACTGTGCCCCGCGGCACAGGCTGCATATTTCTTCTAAAAAAGGCAATTCGCGCTTGTTTTTGCCTTATTTGGATGCCATATTCCAGTATACAACATGAAAACCTATAGGACTACGCTGCCAGCCTGATTTTTAAAAAAAGTGCTTCAGTCTCCCTTTAAAGTAATCCAAGGAGATACTACATAGTGAAATGTAATTTCCGAGAAAGGGGATGACAAAGTTTAGCGCATGAATCTGAAGAGCGCATAATGGTGAGATTTACGAATAATTAGAGATTTTCGAATAAGCAAACGTCATCTAAGTAGGCAAACAAAATGTTGATTGCACTTCTGCGCTGCATCAATCAGCAAGCAGGCTAAGAGACCTAAAACACAGCCCACTGAGGCACTCGCGTGAGTTTTTCCACGCAGTGTTTATGTGTGCACGTTCGTCGACATACGCTGGAAATTCAAACAGAATATGTTGTACTGTTTCTATTGAGCCGCAGTTGTCGCAGTGCGGACCATTCAGTTTTCGGAAACGCCACCGCAAGCTGTTTGTAAAAGCGGTGTTCAGACGATGACGGTGATAGTTTCCAGATGGTGTCGAAGACTGGATGGTAGTCAAGATTTGAGATGTGGGTCAAATGAGCGGAGAAATGGGTAATGGTGTGGCCGCGAGTTCCAGATGCGATTCCTCATAGGCTCGGCTGCTGACCCAAAAAACACGGGGTTGGATCCCGGCCGCGGCGGGCACATTTCGATGGAGGCGAAGAAAGAGAGGGAGACAAAGTAAATTAATGAAGGGAAAATGTAGAGGTCGGCCGGTGGAGAGGTGACCCTGGCCTGCTACTGCAAGATGCCAGTGCAAGTTGCAGAACCCCTTGTGGTCAAAATTATCTCCACCATTACACCGCCCCTCAGAGCCTTAGTCGGGTTAGTACGTTAAATCCCATTACGGACCACAGTTAAACGCCCATTTGGGACAGGTCCGTATTTGTGAAGAAAATCCTCTCGTACCCCTGATGCTGTTGCCCTGTTGGGACACATCGGATTTTGGGAAGAAAATCCTCATGTACATTCTGGTGCTGTAGACCTTTGTGGGCCTGTCATTTGCTTTTTCATTGGCTCGAAAGCCACAGTAAGCTGGTCTCCACTGAAATGTTATATAGTAGCCCGCGGCAGTAGCTAATTAATGTGGGTACGCAATGTCCTGGGAAACTCGCTAGGGGCTTGTTTTCTTCAACATGGCATAATTTGTAGCGCTGCTTTAGACACCGTGAAAATCACTTATTGGCAAGGAGTTTGGTGCATAATATAGGCGAGAGGTTATTTAGCTCAGCGAAGCTATTCTTTCATAGTTGATGACTTCCCCTACAGGCGACAAGAAACCATTCGGCTTGTTGATTGCTCATAAAATACACAGGAGGAGGCCTGCTGAAAAGCTGAGCCATCGGTGAAGATGTGATTGTGCGTGCTCGCTGCACAACATGAGTCGACGGCGCCGACAAGGACCGGCTGTCCCAGTTGCCCTACTGACTGCAATGCCGATTAACGGCACCTCATCCAGACCTGCACTGGAATGGCGAGCCTCCGCGCCTGTTACTCCTCTGCCCTCCACATTTAGGCACACGATTAATGGGCGCTCTCCAGTAGCGATACCAAGCGCGAACTCAGTGCCTTCCTGAACTTCGTTTCGGAGTCCGACGTGCGAAATATGACCTAAACCTCATACCCCTGGGCCTCAGGCCATCATTGTCAGTGAATTTTGATGAATCAATCGATTAAATCAGTAGACATTAGTCAGGAGACTGTGCTCTGAACTTAGCCAAAAGACCGGGAAGCGACTGTTGTCTCCGTAGCTTCAACCCTGGTCTTCGCCGCTGAAGACAATAAGCTTGCTCTTATGCACAGTTAGATGCCACCGCGAACGAATGGCAATGCCCACGAATCGAGACAATGAAAAACATTCAAGGGGAGCACTTAAGGGTGCACTAGAAAGCAATCTGCCCTACTTCGCTATTAAATCGAATGAAACGTCTCGGCTTCCGTTATTTTTTTTTAACTCATCTTCGAAAAAGGAGCAGTCAGCCAAAGCGTGGAGTGTCTTTCAGCCAGCCGTGTGGCTGGTGGCCTCTCTACCATGATACGCTACGCTTTGTTTCGATTTTAATATCATGCTCCGCAACGCGCGGAATCTTTAGATATAACTCCGAACATTCTACACCAATTAGGAGGTCCAAAATCTGTGTACCAACGGTACCACCCACTGATCCCACTTCATCTCCTCACACATCGACGTTATCGAATGGCGACCGACACCACGGAAACTCTGAAGCATTTCGTGCTTAATAATTTTGAGAGAGGATAAAACAGTTTTGAATTAGTGGACGGTTTGGAAAAGATGACGTTCGGATGAGCGTTAGAGTGAGGTTCGGTTGGTGGTGGTGGTGGTGTGACACTTTTATTAGAACATCCTTTCTATTAGGCGTTCAATAGGTCCTGGGCCAAGGCGACGAGGGCACATTGCAGCTTCAGATCCAGGGAGACGAGCCAGATGGGCTACGGTGGGGGTGGGGAAAAGAATAGGCGGGGGACTAGAAGGCTGCCTGTCACTGTGTTAGGCAGTGTTCTATGTCTGTATATGTGTGTGGACAGTTTGGGCATTGAGATGTGAAAGTGTACCGGTATAGATAAAGTTTGGCTGGTGTATGTAGGAGACTAAACTGTATTCGGCGAAGAATGCGAGTTTCAAGGATCGATAAGGATGGGTGTGGCGGTGGTAAATCAGCTAAGTCCAATTTTTGCTGCGTGTAGTATTCGATTGAGAACAAGAAATCAGTTGCCTCCTTTCTCAAGGGCTGTTTCCCTATGAAAGCAGCATACAGGTTCGAAAACAATCTTAACGGAGCCACAAGCATGGTTGTCAACTGGTGCATTTACTCTCTTTCTCAGTTTTCGCATTGTCCCATGGCTTATGCTTTACAGCCATATATTTATTGCTTCTTGTTTGAAGGTCTGTATTTCTCGGGTTTCACTTCCCTTGGAACACTTTGGCTTGCACTTTACATACCGTTCAACTTGATATTACCTAAAAAAAATGCTTAAGGAGAAGCTATTTGCTCGGCTAAAACAATATGAATATGACTCTGAATCAACTATTCTTACACTTGAATTCGCTGTTAAATCTTCTGCAAGCGTCATTTACGGCGGAAGCCCCTTCTCATTTACAATAATTCTTGAAGTGACTGAGTGACTGACACCACGGAATTTCACTCTTCTCAACACATTCGTGTGTGCGCAAAGCTCGAGCAACAGTAACAACCCTGATAAAAGAAGTAATGTAATCTGCGAAGGCTTGCGCGCATTGTATTGAGTTCACACCAGACACTTTAAACGAGTATTATTACGTCAGAATATAATGACGTTGAAAAATTTCGTCCCTAGGAACATTATCTCGGTCAACCATACTGCGTTCCAGTTCCAACACAAAGCGAACACTCCGTACACGCACCTTGGGCACGCGTCATTAACGAACATTCGAATAGGGTCACATTCATTTCTATTTCTGAGGTTGCTCTCATTATTCCTGTGCAACGTAAAACATAACAATGACCCGAAGACTTGATTCCGCAGTAGAATTTCAAGTGAGGTTTTTATTTGTACTTCTTCATCTGTTCATCTGTTTGCATTCCCAGGAAAGGCAGTGCGAAAAGACGAAGACGAACACAAAAGTAAAACAAAACTGACACTTAACGCTCGCAGTGGGTACGCACCATTATCTTGAGGGCAAAAACAACAACGACGCCATACCAGCACGATCGTTCGTGAGCCCTAAACAAACATGTTTTTTTTTTCTTCTCCACAAATATAGCGATCGCCCTCTTTGTCTTGAGCTGCCCTGTTACGTATTCGACTCTGACCACGCCTTCAAAATACGGACCTTCAGTCTAACCAGAAGAAGCTGTGTAACGTCTTTTCCATCCTCCGAACAGGCATCGTGTAAAACCATCGTCCCGAATCATTCTTTACCATCAAAGAGCCCATTCGCGTTATGGTCGCTTAATAATTTTGCATTTTATTTTGTGGTCATTCAGTGTCTTATATATGCTGATGATAACGAAATGAATAAAAATTCTAATGCAGAATAAAATGTCGGAGCAGCTCCCTGCTCGCGCCCAGCTCCAGCAGCAGCCAGCGATGGTGTTTAGACGCCGCTGATGTTTCAGCTGCCCCTGTCATGACCGTCACTGCCAGGGAGTAATGTGCAGCCTAGGAAGTGCGATTTCTGGTCGTGAAGCCATTCACCAGCAGCACACTCAACTCGCTGTCGAGGGGCGAGAACCAAGCGGGTTCCCTTGAGCAGCCTCTCCAGAGCACAGGACGCCTCGGAGTGCAGCCAGGCTGCCTGCTGGCATCCTTCGCCACTCGCCGAAACGCCTGAAGACAGAGTGTTCCCATGGCCGGAGTGACGAGCTAGGAGAAAATGTATGCCCAACAGCGCCATTTAGGGAACATTTCTTTTTGAGGTACAAAGCGGAAAACCACTTCTTCTTACGCGGTCTTTTCAGTATTCCGTGGGCTTTTGTAGCAATATTTGTGGCAATACAAACAGGATTGGTATATTTTGTCCAGTTCTGCTTTAGTATTCCTTCAGTGTGGTAAGCAAGAAAAAAATTATCTACTTCCTAAAACTTAAGTAGCAAAAAAAAGGGACGAAAGATCTCTACTAGCAGCAGAAAAGAATCTGTTGGAGAATACCACTTTATGAGCAGTCGACATAAGGAGCCCATAATGTTGTGGCGAAGAATGAAGAGAATTAACGAGCAAAAAGAACTTAGTGATTAAATGCGATGACTTTGTGACTATTTCGACCAACTGTCTATGATATGACAGTAAATAACAGCTTGCAGTTGCATCTACATTCGATATGCTATACCACTGTTAAATATGCAGAAATGCTTGAAACCTAAGCGCTGCCTGTAATTGCCGAACGTCAATATTAACTATAGTTTTCTTAATCTAAGTTTCTCAAAATTTCCCAAATCAAAGCTGCCTACTATTAACGGAGTGTGCAAGGATCCTTACATCGGCACAGTACGTGTTGCAATTTGTGTTTTCTGCTTTTTGTCTGAAGAAATTCAGGAAATTCAGGAAGTATGTTCAACCTCACTTCAGCAGCATGGGCTTTGCCCTGAAAACTTTAGCAGCGATAGTACTCTACGGGGATCCAAAGCTGCCCAGGAGTAACATCAACGTGCCGAAATTTCTCTCCTGCCATGCGGCTAACGTAGCCAGAAGCAAGTGGCGCCGTCAACGCTTCCAGACTCCTCAACTTTAGCCCGGCATATGAAAATGAGGTTATACGTGCTGGAATTTCATCACTTCGGATCTTTCAGCAAGGGCCTGATACTGGCAGTCGCTACGATTGCTGCAGCGGACAGAATCATTAGCAGTGCCACGCCTTTATTTTTGTCATTGTATAAACAGCTAGCTAATTTAGGGGCGTGCACTCTGTAACATAGAAACCGGTCACATGCACTAGTTTCTTCCCATATTGGTCTGCTGCCGCTCACTGAATGCCTCTTCAAATGCCGTTCTTCTCCGAGAAGGGCCCTAAAGTTTTCTTTGACGCTATCCACTCGTATCTACACAAACCAAGAACGCAACAATGTGTCTGGATTAAATCAACTTAACAGGTGATATTTTAGGGTTTACAAGATGTACTGCCAGTTCCCCGCTGTATGGACAGGAATAACAATGACCGGATATTTTCCCTGTAATGCAGAGAGTCCAAGGTTTGTGCCTATTTATTCTCATTAGTCCTCGCTGCAATGTTTTAAATTATGGCTACCTAGCAGCAGTTAGTAGACATCTACCGAATACTCCCAGGTGGCAAAAAATGCTCCCCTTTCTGTAGTAGATACAAAACGGCACTTTTGATTCATATCTTGTCCGCAGAGTCTCACATATGCTCTGCTAGCTGCAGAAGCTCGAGACATTAAATCAGCCATATTTTCAACGGGTAAAGTAATACATGCGATAAAACGCGAGTGATCTATGCGAACATCCTGCATGCTGCACATATAGGCCATGTATTCGGCCCTCTAACATCAGTTGTGGCAGTTAGAGCATCATACAGCACATTAGGGGTTGTATATGGCTATTAAATGGAAGGCACTGCATTCTGTGCTTTCTTACGTAATAGGTTTTCTAATGAATATTTAAGTGTCATGAAAGATGTATGAGGAAACTGCCATTATACTTTTCTTTGTGCTTAGCTTTCTAAACATCAAACAACAGAAGAGGAGCGGAGAAAATGTACGGTCTGGCCTGGATGTGAAGCGAACAGCACATAAAAGTCCAAGCGGTTTGCCTTTATGCATTTACCTGCAGTGCAAAAGTGGCGTCATCCATATTTCTGTGTAAAGGGTTTACCAAGTTATATATTCACACACCCGTTGGAGAGTGCTATCTAGCGACAATGAAGTCAAGTACGGCATATGCGTATTTGCCGTTTATTGTGACCTGACTGTACATGAACGGGCCAAATTTTTTTGGAAGCTGCAGAAAAAGCACTACTTCTGAATTCGATTTTACAACATTTCCCTTGTAGAAAGCTAGCATGTCTTTCTAGACTGCTAGGAAGGCACGTTCTTCGTTCTTGGCATGGTTGCGCGCCAAATAGATATTGATGCCGCTAGAGCCGCTAGTATTTCCGCGAGTCTGCGTGTACATTTGCTTCGACAGAGAAGAACTTTAAAATTATACCAAAGTGGCTAGATTGAAACTAACCACTGTTACATTTAAGGTAATGGGCCAGTTGAAGTGGGCTTCTTTTTTTTATCCGTTCTTAAGAAACATTGCGCAATATGTATTGTGCAGTGAAATACATTACATCAGCTCTAGCTGAATCGTTTAGAAGCGATGGTAAGCAATCTCCCGGAGTGGAGACGCAACGCATTAAGAAAATATTTCTGAATGCACCACCGGAAGGATAGACGAAAAGTATATGGTTTAAACTGCTAGGAAGCGTTGTTGAAAGCACTGGAGAAGGAGGAGGAGGAAAAATGTTACTAAACAAAAAGGATTTGCTCAAGGTTACGGGTGGGTTGCTTATTCCAGAGTTTATCTGGCTTGGGCTCCCCTGCGCACCTTTTGAATGAGGGCTCATCAGTCCTCTTGGTTATCGCAGGTAAGCATCGCCTACGACCGCTCAAAAGACGTGTTCTGTGTCTGCAGATTGTTTGGTTCATCCCCACATCCCCACGAAATGTGCTACATACTTAGGGCTGGCCTGGCACCAGGCACATCTTTCGGCGTGTAATGCTGGGTGTATGAAATGCAGACTATGGAGGTTATTTCTAGGAAGGCTAAATACAGAAATTTCTATTCCGCCCTGCAAACAGCCATATATAAAAAAAGTTAGCGGATGCTTAAGCTTCGCCTTTATGAGTAGAACGCGATAGCGCATCGGGACTTGTTCGCATTGTCTGCGCAAAACTCACACAAGGGCCGATATCGTAATTAGCATACTCATAATAACACATTTGCATGTCTCTAAGGCCCCGCCGCGGTGGCTCAGTGGTTACGGCGCTCGGCTGCTGACCCGAAAGACGCGGGTTCGATCCCGGCCGCGGTGGCCGAATTTCGATGAAGGCGAAAATCTACAGGCCCGCGTACTGTGCGATGTCAGTGCACGTTAAAGAACCCGAGGTGGTCGAAATTTCCGGAGCCCTTCGCTACGGCGTCTCTCATAGCCTTAGTTGCTTTGGGGCGTTAAACCGCAATAAAGAAAACCAAACATGTCTCTATGGCAGTTTAGGAGGTTAAAGACTATGATCCGTTAACAAAAGCCACCTTTATTCATCTTGAGCCAGCGAGTCTTCGTTGCTTATAGGTAGTGCGCACGCGGCTCCCAGTCCGAAAGTCTTGGATTTGATTCCCACCCAAACCCAAGCTAACCACATTTTCTTGTCAGCTCAATAACTTTCCTTTGTTTACAGAAGCCTGCATAATAAATCTGGCGTAAATTTGAACATTCTTTGATCTATTCCTCAGTTTTATTATTTCGTTCTTTCCATGATCATTTTTCGCTCACGGAAAAACGACGCCGGCTCTTCTGCTACAGGATACCCTTAACGCTTCCACGTTAATAAGTTTATGCCCGAATGCTAGCTAAGGAGTGGAATGAATTTTATCTATAAATAGAAATGTCAGAAGTGCGTCAAAAATGCAGCCACACGAGGACTAAGGCTTGGTTTAAGCCTATCATCGCTGTTATTCATGATTGATATGGTAAATAAGTAAAATGGTTATAGGTAATTAAGTTAGGGTATGATTTCTCGCGCAAATTATGCGGAACGCTCGCAGAGCCCAGGCTCCCTGGTATTACGTATGCGAACGATATTGTAGTCTTGCTGACAACCAGACAAATTTAAATAATCGGTTTAATAATTGTGGAGAAGTACTATGTTTTATTTTTACCGCTATTAAGGCTTCTTTGAGGACATTTAACGATTCCACACATCAGGTGCTTGCAGTACATGGCAATAAGATACACAGGAAGGCAGAATAAATGTATCTCCAGGTATGGGTTAACGATGAACAGATGTGCACGGAGATTCATGAGAAGTCTATTCCACACAAAAGCAGAAGAGATGCCGTGATAATGAAACAGAGAGCATCGTGTGGGTATAACAGGTATGAAGTACTAAAAGGTCTTTGAAAAGCAATAATCGTGCCAGAGCTTACTTTCATCAATGCGGTTTGGTGCCTAAGGGCCGCGGCTAGAAATAAATCGGAGAGAATTTGACAGATTATCACTAGGCGCCCGTGGCAAAACCACAAAGGAGTCAGTACAGGAGGACATGGGCTGCTGAGGTATTTGAAATACTTCTACAGAAAGAGAGTTGAATGGCAGTGGCGGAAACGGCCTAGAAAGCTAACTACTGAGTCTGCAGGAAACCGGGATGGAAAAATAGAGCGCTTTAAATGACAGGTCAAGGCGCAGAAGAACTGGATTAGTTCAATGAAATGAAAGGCAGACTCAGTAGACCTGTATAGAAAAGGTAAGAGGCTGGATGGAATCGATCTCTCACAGCTCAAGAGGCAGCGCCCTACTATTTCTAGCAAGAGCATATTACCATATTCTTTTTGGCCATTCCTGTCTTTGTAAGGACAGATGCACCAGCACATTGCTAGCGTCGAACAAGTGGTTGCAGCATACAGGATGATTTTCTGCTGACTAGCGGTTAACACCCTATGCGTTTAGTCTTAAGAAGCAATGACTATGCTAGTGAGTTACAGGATGTACTCCTTACACCTTTTCATACGTTTCCGCTCAGAATGTAGAAGCGGCGGTAACGATGGCAAAACGCACCAAAGAGGCGCTGCTAAATTCCTTTCCAATCTGATCTGCTAGCGTTCCGCATATAAGTGCAAGGCGGTGCATTTTAGGGTTCAGAGGTTGATTGGCACCTATATCTGTGATTTAAACCCTGACAGTAAAGACTGCATGACTGTAGCCACGACCACGGAGTTCAGTTGCAGTGCTTTCCACATGAGAGCTGCTGCTTTCAGGCTTCCAGGCAACAGCCGGCATCCCCTCTAGCGCTCTCCTGAAAGTAGCACGCAGTGTAAGAGCGTAGTGCAGAACGATGAGATAGCAGCGAACAAGCTGGACGCTTTTTTTCTGATCCCACACTCACGAGGAACTATAGAGTGTAGCAGCAGCTCGTTCTCACGACGCTTGTCCGAGTTGGCATTCAGCTGGAGGCAGCTGGCGTGTCTTTGTTTCGACCTGATTGGCCAGTCCCCTTTGAGCCCTTGCTGCGGAGCTGGTCGCCGCCAAGTGTGGTTGCAGCGCGGGTCCTCCGCTCCAGGTCCTGGTGAAGGCGTGTCAGCGGCCGAGAGACGTGGGCGTTGCAGTAGTGGCCCCACTCCTCTTTCAGCTGGAAACATGAAACGTAGTGCTCTATGGTCTTCTTCTCCTGCAATGTGTCCCGCGTTTTTCCATGAAGGATACCACGGGCAGTGAGCTTGGGATTTTCGGTTCACTGCTTCCGTTCTTCACAAAACATAACCAAAAATAGAGGAGCATGTCTGTGAGGCAGTATCTGTCATTGTTACACTAGCTTTCTGTGGCAATTTCGCAAAATTTAGCCCAACGCGAAATACAGAGGTCATGGGTTCAGATCCCACCGGCGACATGTGGTTGTTCTGTAACGTGAGCTACACTGGCCGAAGATCAGCACTTTCGCGTGGCTCCAGGAGAGCCGTGCTGCGCATGCGCGAGGTCAAGTTACGTCACTACGTACAGCTGGAGTGCCTCGCCGCGCGCGCTGGCCTTCCTTTCCTTAAAAATGATCGGAGTGTAACACGTTTACAACGCCAACGCCAATCAACAGAATGAACGCCGACAGCCAATGGCTTCAGCGCCGCGTTTCTGGCACAACGTTGTCAATACCTGCAGCCCACATCTCTCTCTCATCACCCCACGTACCTATAAGCATGATTCAGGAGTCCACTTTCTGACTTCCTTTGCTTGAAATAATGGGAGCGTAAAACGCGTTTCTGGAACAACTTTGTCAATACCAACGCATGCAGCGCACTCCTGTCACTACCGCCACTTAGCTTAAAGCACGGTTGAGGTGTCCACTGTTCCAAGAGGGCAGTTATGCAACTTCCCTCTGGTTCAGGTGTCCACCGAAATGTGGACACCTCGACTTCCCCTCACGCTGCGTATATCCTGGCACAGCAGAGCTAAGCCACTGTCAGTTTTTTTCGTTCGCTTATTTCGTTTGTTTTTTTAATCTCCCATTGAAGACAAAAATGAACTAAAAAAATAAAAACATCCCCTACGTCCCCTTGTTTCGGTAACTGTTGGCTTCCGTCATAATTGTCATGACGAGCTCCTCTTTCTGGCCTTCCCTTCTCTGCTGAATACATACAGATTGTTTCACAGAACATGAGCAAAATCTTAAAACAGACTGGCACACAGGAGATTGGTGAAACCAACGTCATATTATTTGTCAAAGCACAGTGAACACGGTGTTTTTTTTTAAATGTTGGTCAAGAATAATTGTGGCATATTTTTAATGTTCAATGAAGGCCCAAGCTCAGTTTATTCAGCTCTAGAAGGTTCAGATTCAACAGATCTCGTCTTCTATAGCAACGTATCTTCTGCGTGGTCCTTCTTCCCGCATTTAAAGAAATACCCCAAAATAATAGAAGAAACCAATGGCTGCGTTCTTGTTCTACGGTACTGTATCGCTGTCTACCACGTTTTGGACGAGCGATGTATGCGTGCTGACCGTGTCGAAGAGAGCGGCCGGCTCAACTTTCAACATCGCCCTGAAAGTACACCAGTAGCCTCATGGAAAATATGCCACCGTTCAACGATAAGTGGTCGAAAGTCCACCAAGAGGTGAGGAGCGGACGCTCACTCCGACGCGGTCAGCGACCACCCGTCGTTCGTACAACGTACAGTTGAGCGCGGTGCGGTACAGTAGCGCAAAATAAAGGTCCGGTAGTTTCTTTTTTCATATTTCATCCGTTTTAATTAAATGCTGCAAAATAAAAAGAACCAGCCAGGAGGTGCGTATCTACAATAAAATGAAATGGGTGTTCCCGAGCCCCGACCCTGTAAAGCTAAAAGAAATGCGCTTGAGAATAAAATGAATATCAAAAATTACAAAATTGATATCGATCAGCTCAAAAAACAATTAGAAAAAATAGAAGAAATTGTCTGAGTGCCATAAAGCGGCGAACAATATGTTGTTGGGTTCATCCATCTGCGACCTAACGCTTTTTTTAGGCCGTGGCTCAATAAAACGCCCTCTATATACGCCGCCAGAAAGGTTGTGGCCCGTGCTTTTCTCCATGTGTTCTGCTTACTAACCAACGTACGTTATCTTATCACTTTATTTTTTCATGAGACTAGGGTTGTCACCAGTGCGCTCGTGAGACAAGGCCAGATCTCTGGAAGGATTGTGATCACTCATGACAGATTCTGCGCCGTTCGATACCTTACACAATGATTCCTGGCTGGTCTCAAAGTTTTGTCCTGAAGTTTAAAGTGAACGGAAATACGCACACTGGCGGCTCTCGTCCCGATGACAGCTGAGTGTCCGTCCTTACCGTCTCCTAGAACTATATTTTCACTTCATGGGCAAAAACGGGTCATCCTAATCAACCTTCCAGCTAGAGCGTTCGTTTCTTTACCAATCTACCAATGAAGGCCTTAGAAGCAATGAATAAAATGCTGGAAAAAAAACAAATACACTTCCATTAATGGAATTTAGATACAGCTATATTGACATGAAGGCGACTAGAAAAGAAGTCTCGTTCCACTTTCCTAAGCAAGGCATGTCTATGTTTGCTCTGCTCACCTGTTGCTGCCGCTCGATTTTTTTTTCTAGCTTGTTTCCTTACCTTACCTTCCATGCTGTCACTTCTATTTTACGACTGTAGTATTTCATACGGCAGCTTATTGGTCCAACATGATCACCTGCACATTAATTCCTTCCACGTGAATTGCCCTTGATAAAAAAAAAGCCAAAGTAAGCTATGCGTTCCTTTCGAGCGCACAGGGCTGTTGCTTAAACAAAAAAAAACCCTAAATCTTTCATGCGAAACAATATTCCCTAAAAACAAGAAAGTTTTGCTCTGAACAAAACATCAAAAATTCAGCGGCCAAATTCTCAGAAATAAAACCCTAAATTCCGGCTACTAGTTGTAAGTTAGACCAACTACCATCATCATCATCACGCAGCGCATCATAAAGATATGACAACAGGGCTCTCTCACATAACATGTAAGCTTAGAACATGTCAACTTACTTCCCTGCTTAACACAGTTAATTTATCGCGCCCTTCTCGCGACAAAGGCCTTCACGATCAGTTAAATTCTACTTCAAAACACTTCCTCTAAAGCGCCGTTACGATTCAATAACTGTAGGATGCCCAGTTAACGTCAGTCATGTAGGTTTCCCTTTTCGCCCTTTGCCCAACCAGGCACTGCTGTGAATGTTTCCTTTTGATTGTGAGCAATTTTTTCTTCTCAAAATACAAATTTGACTAGAGATCAGCGCATTTTAGTTTTTATATGGCTAAGTGGACACCTCTTCCACGCATATATTTGGACACTAATTAATAATCTTTTTTTTACCTAACTGATTATTTGTTTCAAACAGCTCGACACCGAATAAAACGACACACCCTTCTTCACCAATGATATGTAGGGAGTGCTATGTGGCGCTTCCTTGCAGAAAAAAACATAGCGCACTACCTCGTTTATAACCATAAAATTATTAGTTGAAAGACATAAGCAGTGTTTTTAGAGATGACTATCTCTGAACCGGTGTCCAGATGTTGCTTACCTGGCTCCTGTCTACAGAAGCCGCACCCGTGTCCTCCGTGGTCTTCCATCTGCCAGAAAACCGTGTGGCCACCGGGTAGCATGAGCCATTGCGTGCCACCCCTGGCTGCGGCAGTATGCGTAGCACGCAGCTGCTGATGCTCCAAGAATGGGCCGACCGCCGCAATGACCCCGTCAGGATCACCGCGAGGGACGTCACATGGCCGCCGCTCAAGCCCGCCCGGAAGACCCACTCGCTGCCGGCACGTGTGGTCGGATAAGGTCCGAATTCCAAGCACCGTGACCATGTTTTACTTCCACGGCCTGGAAACAGGGCGCAGCATAAGGCTTGCCGTACTGGCAGGAGACCAAAAAGCAGGCGCGATGTCACCCGTACCTTATATGGCTGCTGGCGATGGCAGGTCGAGTTGAACGCCGTCGGCAGGCGACTATAGGGACAGCACAGGACGCTAGAGCCTCCGTCTTCGTAGTCCTCGCAGTCGGCAGGCTCAGTGAGGTGCGATGGTGCAACGCAGCGGGGGCCGAAGACAGGCTGATGCTGTACCCTTCCAGGGAGAGCGCAGGAAGCGTATTATGCACAGCGGACTGGGCCAAAACTTGAATGAAAAAACTAAAATGCTGTTTTTGGACGGCTAGGGCCGTTCTGTAGCGGCGGAGGCAGCAAGAGCGTAGATGCACGCTGCACGCTGAGGTCATAGCGCGAGCTGGTCGTGGCGGCGCTCAGCACGCGCGACCTCTTCGTGGTCGCGGGACGATCTCAAAAAGTAGTCAAAACATGGAGAGATGGCCCAAAGTTCAATGGTTTGAGGTAAGCAGCAACGTAGAACACAGAACGGCCGAAATAATATTCAATCAAAGTCGGGTGCAAGAAAAAAATTAACGTTATTGAATGTAACACGACATGCGCAACAAATTTTATTTAGTGCAGAGAACATACGTGTAATGTAGGAAATTATTCAATATCATTGATAATCACCTCTTGATTTCACTTGCCTGTCTCGGGTGACGACGCAAGGTCTTGGGGTTTCATTTTTTTTAAGTGAGCGCACGTTATACCGAGTACTTTTTTTTATTCTTTTTAAATAGTTATTTTCAACACCGTGAGAGATACTTCGGCGTAGTCTGCGCATGACGATTGCACAACAAAACGTGAACAAAACGCAGTAGGGAGAGCATGTCTGTCAGGCAGCATTAGTCATTGTTATACTAACTTTTTATGACAATTTCGCCGAATTTCCCAGGACGCTAAATTCAGAGCTCATGGCTTCGGATCCCTCCGGCGAGATGTGGTTGTTTATTCTTCTGCTTTTATTTATCTCCCATCGGTGAAAGCCATGAATTAAAATAAAATGACGACATCCCCTATGCTACTTGGTTTCGAATGACTGTTTTCTTCCGTCATGTACGTCGTAGCGAGCCCCTCTTCTCACTTCCCTTGCCTGCTGAATGCATACAGATTGTTTCGCGGAACATGAGCCAAGGCTTAGCACGGAGTGGTACACCGAAGATGGGTGAAAAAACGTCATAATGCTTGCTGCAGTACAGCTAACTGGGACTTTTTTAAATATTGGTTAGGAATAATTATGCAATATTTTTAATATTCACTGCAGACCCAAGCTCGGTATATTAAGTTCTAGAGGAGGTTGGCATAAAGCCGATCCATAGTCGGATACAACTTGAGACTGCAGTGAAGTTCCGCCCACATTCAGGACCACCGCCCAGAATTTCTCGTCGACGAAAAAGTAGTTCACTCTTGAAACATTTCTTGTATACCTAAATAAAAGCTAATCACAAGCTGGCCTGTTTGACTCTTACGATCGGCCAATGGATTAATACCGTGGTCCATGGCTCAGTGTTCGCAACTGCCGTTTCCTTAAGTTGTATCACAGTATAGTTTATTGTCGCAACGTATCTTCTGCGTGGCCCTTCTCTCGGCATTTTTGAAGAAATCCCCCAGAATAATAAAAGAAACCAATGGCTACGCTTTTGCCCTACCGTAGTGTAGCGCTCTATACCACATTTTGGACGACCCAAGTATGCGTGCTCACCGTGTTGAAGAAAGTTCAAAATAAACTTTAAAAGACGCATAGAAAGTGTGACCGTTTAACGATGTGCGATTGAATCTCCTCCAGAAGGTGGGGAGCTGCCGCTTACTCAGACGCGGTCAGCACTCATCCCTCGTTTTTTAACGCACAGTTGAGAACGGTGCAGTAGAGAAGCGCAAGACCAAGGTCAAGTTTATTCTTTTTCACATAATTAGCACGTTTGAATTAAATCCAACAAAAAAAGGACCAGCCAGGAGGTCTGTTTCTGCAATAATATGAATTGGGTGTTCCCGAACTCCGACCATCTAAAGTGATCAGAAATGCCCTTGGGACTGAAATGAATATCACAAATTTTGCATAAATATCACCTAATAAGCAAGCAGAAAAAAATTTGAAGAAACAGTCGGAGTGCCATACAGCTGTGAAATATATGACGTTGGTGTCACCCATCTGCAACCTGACGGTTTTTTTAGGCCGTGGCTCAATAAAAAGTCCAGTAGAGACACGATTAGAAATCTTGTTGCGCGTGTTTTTTCATTGTGTTGCGCTTGCTGACCCAGGTATGCAATGTTACCACTTTGTTTTGTTCACGAGAAAAGAGTTGTCACCATACCGTTCGTGAGATGGGGCCAGATCTCTCAAGTAAGGCTGTGATCACGCATGAAAGAAGCTGCGCCGTTCGATATCTTACACATTAATGCCTGGCTTGTCTCACTTTTTTGTCATCTTTAAAGGGAACGAGAGAGAGAGAGAGAGAGAGAGAGAAAGGAATTATAAATGAGAGGAAATGGAGGAGAGGTCGGCCGGTGGTAACATGCCCTTGGCCTGTGAACGGTACTACAGAGACTGGGGTTCCCGTTCCGATTACTGCCTACTGCCCGTCCATATTATCGCATAGGACTCTATTTTCGCTTCAGGGCACAAACTGGCCAGGATAATCAATTATTTGCAGCCTGAGCGTTCGTTTCCTTACCCATCAGCATGTTATTCCAAGATGGGAAAATAAGCGCGGCTGCTTGATGAGTATTATTGTTCGAAGTCCAGGAATTATTTTCTCTGAATTGTCTCAAATGCTTTACGAGTTCATTTTCGGACAGCCTATTGGGTTTAGAAATAAATGGTCTGCTTTCCCGGCTTCTGGTGACAGAGGTGCCAAGGAGGAGCGCCGTCACGAAGCTGCGAGTGAAAGGAATCGAGTACTTGCCACCGCGAAAGCGTCAGAGGGTCACGTGACACCAGGCAGATTCATAAATCGCCTCCGCTATGATTGAAGCTCAGCCACGAAAAATAGCCACTTGGGACAAACTCCTAGAATAAAAGCGCAACGGCTCCAGGTCAAAGAAGACAAAAAGGAAGGCCGGAAAGGACGAACACAACGCTGACTCTCATCTTTTTTTTTCCGGAGCAAAACACACAGCTTATGTATGCTCACAGGCATGCGCTGGCGCAAACCGTACA